>NW_013666886.1:131224-133650 GCF_000517525.1 Limulus polyphemus | reverse complement strand
CCCATAGCTAAGGAGTAAACTAGAGGGTTTGCAGCACTTAGATTCGGGGTTTGATTCCTACGAAAGACTACAGTTCTGATAACCATTTTTTTTCTTTGCGTTTAAACGAAACAAACAAGAATAACTATGAAAAAAAAATCTAAACTAAAAAAAAAAAGAATTCTCGTATGCGGAACACAAAGTGCGTGCCTAACTACATAATTCAGACACTGCTCCCCTCAGTAGCACCACCTTTGTCTTACCCAACCCTCTCGTTTCGAGGTTGGCCAGGGCCTCGGTAGCTCGATAAATTTATCGCATTTAGGTCTAGGGCTAGTTTAAAAAAAAAGAAAAAAAAACGTATTGAAAATGGAGCAGTGATAGCCTGGATCCGTTAGCAACAAGATTTAGGTTGTCAAGTTGAGAATAACAAAAGAAAGCAACGTGTTTTCATACATCGTTAAGGATAATAGTTTTCTTTAAATACAGGCAACGTGTATTTGTTACCATAAGTATTCGGCAGTTTCCCGTAAACTATATATATGACCCTCATTAGTCAAGTATAATAATGCTGTTCTATCTTGTTCTTGTAACTGCCACCAACCACTTGTTTGACTTTTCCATTAAAACAAGTCAGACAATATTCGCGTGCTTTAAGATAAATGTTTTACTGTGTTTCAGTATTGAACGCAGTTTGAACGTTAAAATAAGTGATTTTGTGAAGTGTGGTCTTTAAATACACGAGTAATTTGAAACGTATGCACTAGTACATTGTCAATAATAACAGTTTGTTGTTAAGGGCAAAGCTATAAGCACTGTCGAGGAGATCGGAACCCGAAATCTATCAGTATAATCCTTCAACCTTATCGCTGAGACACCAGGGACCGTTAATAAATTTTTCTTTCGGAAGGTACCACATAGTTATATGTATGTAAAATGCTTAATATAATAACTGACATATGAGTGACTTACAAATTTTAAGCAACCCTAACATTTGTTTGTTTTAGAACAATACCACGTTGAGTTATCCCCTGTGTCCATCGTGGGGAATCGAATCCCGGATTTTAGCGTTGCAAGTCTGTAGACTTACAGCTGTCCCACCAGGGGACGCAACCTATCAAATAGTATTGTGTGTGTATTCAGATTGATGTTCCTTCAGATAGCTTTACCACTGTAATTTTAACACATAAATAGGTAGTTAGGGAGATCGACTCACAATCTGCGGGTCGCGGGTTCGAATCCCCGTCCCACCAGACATGCTCGCCCTTTCAGCCGTAGGGGCGTTATAATGTGACGGTCAATCCCACTATTCGTTGGTAAAAGAGTAGCCCAACAGTTGGCGGTGGGTGATGATGGCTAGCTGCCTTCCCTCTAGTCTTACACTGCTAAATTAGGGACGACTAGCGCAGATAGCGTTCGTGTAGCTTTGCACGAAATTCAAAAACAAACAAACAAATACATGAATATAGATATAATTTAAGTAAGCTAAGCACTGTGGATCCGAGAGTCCGTCATTTCACATTCCACTGCCGCAGAATCGCGCTCCGCACTTTCGGACCGTGGGTGCGTTATAAGAGTGACGATCATACCACACTATTTGATTAGAGTAACCCAAGAGTTGGCGGTGGGTGCTGCTGCCAAGCTGTCTTCCCTCTAATCCATCAGTTCAAAATTAGGGATGGCTAGGCGTAGATAGTTTTTCTTTTCTAAGTTTTAGACGACTTTCCGAAACGATTGTTTGGTTTGGTTTCTTTCGAACAAAACCCTAAAGATCCTTGAATACCCCATGTGATATCGGTAAATCCGTCAAATCTTCACATTGTGCGTTAAGGAAGATGAGGTTTCCTATCCAGTTTCAAAAAAAAAAAGGTTCTATCATTTTGGGTATGTATATTGTGTATTTCATCTGTCCGGTGTTTAACCACTGCTGTCAATGATTTGAGATATACAATGTTAGTAATTTCAGGCTTTATCAGTTTCAGGTCTTAAGTGAAGTGTATCTTCAGAATTCATCCTTTCTGTTAATTTTTTGGGTTCTGTAGTAAGAGTATTTTCAGGCTTCATCTGTCTGCTATCTAATCATCGCTGTTACTGTTTCCGGTTTTTAGTGAGTGTATTTTCGGCCTGAATCTGTCTGTTGTTTAATCCCCGCTGTTATCGTTTCTGGTTTTTAGTGAATGTATTTTCGGCCTGAATCTGTCTGTTGTTTAATCCCCGCTGTTACCGTTTCCGGTTTTTAGTGAGTGTATTTTCGGCCTGAATCTGTCTGTTGTTTAATCCCCGCTGTTACCGTTTCTGGTTTTTAGTGAGTGTATTTTCGGGCTGAATCTGTCTGTTGTTTAATACCCGCTGTTACCGTTTCCGGTTTTTAGTGAGTGTATTTTCGGCCTGAATCTGTCTGTTGTTTAATCCCCACTGTTACCGTTTCCGGTTTTTAGTGAGTGTAT
>NW_013666886.1:122061-130742 GCF_000517525.1 Limulus polyphemus | reverse complement strand
CTGTTATCGTTTCTGGTTTTTAGTGAATGTATTTTCCGACTGAATCTGTCTGTTGTTTAATCCCGCAGTTACAGTTTCCGGTTTTTAGTGAGTGTATTTTCGGACTGAATCTGTCTATTGTCTAATCAAAGCTGTTAAGGTTTTTGGTTTTGTAGTAAGTGTATTTTCAGATATGCCTAGTGGCTAATCATCGCTATCGACGATTCGGGTTTTCTAGCGAGTGTATTTTGTACTGGATTCCAGTCAATTCTGACCATGTTTTTTTATTATTGGACTGTTGTCAGTAAAGAAAAAACACAAGGTTGATTAAAGCAGAAGTGAACTTTCTATAACATTATGTTTAATGTTAATACATTTTTTATAACTTAGCATGAAGTTTCTTTTTTACCAATATTATAAAATAATATCAAATGTTTGTTTTATAACAACGTCACATTGGGCTATCTACTGTGTCCACCGCGGGAATCGAACCCCGAACTTTAGCACTGCAAGTCCGTAGACTTACCGAGCGATAAATAATAACTACCTTTATTTTGTATTTTGAGACGGACAATAACCCTCCTTTAGAATGATTATACAACCATTGTTATCAGAGCCAGAAAACAACCCTTCTTTAGAATGATTATACAGCTATTGTATACTGAGCCGGAAAACAACCCTCCTTTAGAATGATTATACAGCTATTGTATACTGAGCCAGAACACAACCCTTTTTTAGAATGATTATACAACCATTGTATACTGAGCCAGAAAACAACCGTTCTTCAGAATGATTATACAACCATTGTATACTGAGCCAGAAAACAATCCTTCTTTAGAATGATTATACAACAATTGTATACTGAGCCAGAAAACAACCCTTCTTTAGACTGATTATACAACCATTGTTATCTGAGCCGGAAAACAACCCTTCTTTAGAAGGATCGTACAACTATTACAAATTGAGCTGTACGACCACTTCTCTGTAGAAGGTTTGTACAGCCATTATATATTGAACTGTATGACCACTTCTCTGTAGAAGGTCTGTACAACCATTGTATACTGAGCCAGAAAACAATCTAATTGTTAAGAAGGATCGTACAACTATTACATATTGAGCTGTACGACCACTTCTCTGCAGAAGGTTTGTTCAACCATTGGTTATTAAACTGTAAGACCACTTCTCTGTAGAAGGTTTGTACAGCCATTATATATTGAACTGTATGACCACTTCTCTGTAGAAGGTCTGTACAGCCATTGTATGTTAAAAAAAACGGTTCATAAAAAAATAAAAATAAGGAATTTGGATATGTACGTCTTTTTTTATCGAGTCCATTAAAATCACACTTTGTTGTGAAAGAAATTTCAAATACTAACGCTTCTAAAATTATCAGTATTTTCAGAACCCCCCCAAAACATGTTATTCATAATTTATTTCCGAAAATTTGATGTTTTTAAACATTTTAAAACTTGTGATTTGGTTTCTGTAGTCACTAGCAGGAACCAAATACAACTGTTGGAACAACGACGAACCACAAAGTATTACATTTCATCATACCCATATTTCAGTACCATAATATTCAACCTAAAAGAATTCATGTGCTAACAAAGCACAGACTCTACATTTTATAGCTTAATATATCTCGTTAGTTTTATTCTACGCTAAGCCAGTTCATGATTTGCCAGATCCACTAAAACGTACAGCCTTTTTTCTCTTTTTTAATCATTATTTTGTTTAGGTTTTTGTTGCCAAGGCCTGATTGACCCTCGTAAGCAGCGGCCTGAAAACACACCCATCAAAGTTTAAATGCTTCTAATCCCTCTTCTTAAAGGAAAACCATACCCCCAGTGGTTCAGCGGTAAATCTGAAGGCTTATAACGCTACAAACCGGGTTTCTATACTCGTCGTGGGCAAAACACAGACAGCCCATTGTGTCGCTTCGTGCAAGCAGGGAACCCTAAAGAACGAGTTTTTTTTTTAAGTACTCTTCCTGTTTTCTACTCCATAAGGTTCTGTACTTCGCCAGATTCGGTGTTATACAACAAATAACCATGTAAGACTTCACTTAGAAAAATTCACACTTAAGATAACAATGAATAACAATACTTACAAATTAAACTTTCTCTAGCCAATCTACGATTTGTAGTGTAAAGATATTTGTCTTGTTTCTTTGTTGTTGTTGTTTTTTTGTGAGTTTTTTTACAATTTCCGCGCAAGCCTGCAACATAGGCTATCTGGGCATAGTCGTCTCTAATTTTGAACTGATAGACAAGAGGGAAGACAGCTAGTCTATAGCACCCACCGCCATCTTTTGACTAAATAATTAGTGCGATTTTATCTTTACTCGTATGGAGCATCTGTGGTTCACAGTCTGGGCATGCTAGTCACTTGGCTACGACCGGTTATGGCAACCATGAACTCCGTGATTCACAGTCTGGGCATGCTAGTCACTTGGCTACGACCGGTCTACCCATTTTTATGGCAACCATGAACTCCGTGATTCACAGTCTGGTCATGCTAGTCACTTGGCTACGACCGGTTATGGCAACCACGAACTCCGTGATTCACAGTCTGGGCATGCTAGTCACTTGGCTACGACCGGTCTACCCATTTTAAGTGTTTTCAAAATCGGATGTAAAATATCTATCTAATTTTCCAGATAAGTGAGCGTATATCTTATTAACGCAATAACGTATAATAAATACTTCATGCTATTCTTCTATTGCATATTTTAACTATAAGTTTTACAAACAAAATCATTTGATTATTCTCGACTTATTTTAAGGTCTTATTCGATTGTGTTAAAATAGTTGCTTCTAATTATTATTATTACAGATCATTAATACAACAAAAATATCACTTACATTTCTAGTAAGTTAAACATCCGGAAAGTTTTGTTTGTTTGTAATTAACAACAGAGATACACAAAGGGGTCTATCTGTGCTCTGCCCACCACAGGTATCGAAACCCGGTTTCTAGCATTGCAAGTCCGCAGACATACCACTGTGTCACAAGAGGGGGGGGCATTCGGAAAAGAAACGAATAATCAGAAAATTCTTCCATAACCTAAATTAGGCTTAATACTAATGAGTACAATAGAAATAAAACCTACAGTTGTATATCACACTCGTGTGTGTACATCTAAATAAAGGTGCATACAGTACTCGCTATTGTACAGATAGGTGCGGTGAGACTAATACTGTTGATATGATTAAAAAAATATTTGTAGCAATGTTGATCGTAAAGCTACTAAGGCAACCTGCCGTCGTCCCTAATTTTGAAGTACTGACCAGGGGGAAGGCAACTAGTCAGCACCAACTTACAACCCAACTGACTTTGCTAAGAGAATGAATGTCACTCTTATAACGCACCCATAGCTTAAAGTGTGGGGAATATATTATGGTATTGCACGGATTCGAAGCCAGCTCACCAATTCCGAAATCCAGATCTCTATCAAAAGGCCAACCCGTGCCCAGTTTTGAAAACAACTAATATTGAAAAGTTAATCTACTATTTAGAAATTATTATATTAATTTTTGAATTATACTACGTGAACAGTAACAAATGTTGTACCTATATAATAATGCTCGGTACCAAAGTAAACCCTCACGAGGCATCCGGACTAAATTCCTGACAAGACATGATACACTGAAGGACTCGTTAATTTTCTTCGCCACCACAACTCTCATCTGAAGTCTTCAAACCCTTCTCAATAAACGTCAGATGAAATGCCAAGGTAAGGTAAGGATTCCTGGTCAACAATTTCCATCCATCAAGGCTAGCTGGTTAGATTGCTCATTGTATCCGCCAGTTCAGGGTAAGCAAAAAAAAAATATAAAAAATCGATTTTTGATACAGTTGGAGACCCCCCGTGACGACAGATAAACAGACAGCTTGCGCAGAGGGAGTAGTCAGGTGCCTTTCGGTTTATCGCTCGTTCTGTACAAAGAGAGACAATTCAGAACTGTAACAAGGTATGTCACTGATGTTCTTATGTCCAACACACTTCAAGGCCATCACTAAGGCCTAGATACTAACAATGTTAGATGTATCAGATGATGTAGCTATGCATGATATTTAAATATCAGTGTTGACTTAGATTACACACAGTTGTTTCATTTATATACTTCAAGAAACGTCTACAATGTGGATTGTCAAACTGAACCTTTCCAAATTACACTTTTTCGTATAATACAAAATAAGTATGTGAAACTGGTAGCTGTGCATACAAGTGAGGTTGATACTATAACGGGCATAAGAAGAGTCAAGTCCAGAACTGTGCATAATACTGATTCCTATACATGTAAATAATGTTAACACTTATTGATAGATAACTAATAAAGTCCATAATTGTATATATAATACTAAATTCTGTACATGTAAACGAGGATAATACTAATGCATAAAAGAAGAGAAAATACCAGAATTTTATAAAATAGTTATTTATGTACCTCCATGTGAGGTTAATATCAATAAAGCCTAAAGATGTATATCATATTGTAGCTGTATATCTATCCGAGTTTAATACAAAGGAAGAAATGGTTAACAACTACCTACAGTTTATTAGGGCTCAAAGCTACAGATTTCAATAATACTTATATTATCTGTAATTTATTTATAACGTCCAATCAAACACCAGTTACTCTCTACGTCAGCCATAGATTCTTCAGTGTAATGATACTACTAGGGCGCGTGACTTTTCTCGAACATTTGTACTTAGATAATAGTAGATTGCAATATGACGAAAGTTCCTTCTTTGTACATAAAAAATGTAAAACAAGTCAATTCTTCACCTGCTGAAACTTCATCTAAATCACATACATATATGAACTACATGTACGGAACTGTATGGAAGTTCATATGTTTGTTTGAAGATAAGCTACACGATGGGCTATCTGTGCTCTGCCAACTACGGGTATCGAAACCCGGTTTCTAGCGTTGTAAGTCCGCAGACATACCGCTGTGCCACTGAGGGGCAAAATAGATTGTTTGTTTGGAGTTAAGCACAAAGCTACACGATGGGCTATCTGTGTTCTGCCAACCACGTGTATCGAAACCCGGTTTCTAGCGTTGTAAGTCCGCAGACATACCGCTGTGCCACTGAGGGGCAAAATAGATTGTTTGTTTGAAGTTAAGCACAAAGCTACACGATGGGCTATCTGTACTCTGCCCACCACGGGTATCGAAACCCGGTTTCTAGCGTTGTAAGTCCGCAGACATACCGCTGTGCCACTGGGGTTAAACAGAACTTTCATTCATACGAAGTTAGTATACTTGAGTTTTGACTTAATAAATGTTGATACTTTAAATATTATTTTCAATTATTATCCTGTTTTTTTTAGAATTGTCTCGCAAAGCTACACAAGGGCTGTCTGTGCACAACCATCCTTAATTTGAGTTGATATAATGTAGGGAAGGGAGTGTGAGTCCAGAAAACCTTCCTTCAACTCTTAGTCTACTATTTGTAATGGTTTATTTTTTTTTAGTAATCAAGCACAAAGCTACACAATGGGCTATCTTTGCTCTATCCACCACGGATATCGAAACCCGGTTTCTAGCGTTGTACAATTGTTAATAGTGAATCTCGTCATCACTCTTAAAGTGCACCCACAACCCCCAGCTATGAATGTCATTTTTCCCGACAACGGGTCGCGAACCATGAATCCTCGGGTGTACAGTCCGGGCATGCTAGGTATACCCGACCCAAGTTCAACGAACAAAGGTTAAAGGTTAAAAGGAGCCCTCTATCCGCGTGCGTTATAAAAACAAGGAATGTGGATCTATGCATGGTCCTCGATAGCAATTTATTAGTTTGTGAAATTTCGCGCAAAACTACTCAAACGTTATCTGCGCTCGCCATCCCAAATTGAGAAATGATAGATTAGAGGGAAAGTCAACACAACCAACACTTGTGCTAGTCTTTTACCAACGAAAAGTGGGATTTATCGTAACATTATAACGGCCCCATGGCTAAAAAACAAGCATGTTCGGTAAAAAAAGGTTCGAACCCGCGACCCAAACAGGCTATGCCAGGCCCTCAATAGCAATCTATAAAAATGACCTTTTAACGTAGCTTGAACATTAAATGGGTAAACATTGCTTAGGTTGTTTAGATTTATTTTAGAGCAAAGCTACACAATGGACTCGGTATGGAATCGAACCTCAAATTCTAGAAACAAAATATAGTTTCATTGCTGATCATTAGCTTTAAGAATGATTTATTTACGTAAATCTTTCCTTTTTTATAAGCATTACGGTAGATCGCAATAGTTAAAACGAATGAGATTCGGTTTGTCATTCTTCAGGAGACAAACACAAAATCTAAACTTGAGTACGGATGCTTCTACCAGATTTAATCGTAATAACTAGGAAGGATAGCGTAACTAGTTTTTTAAGGCGTTCCCACATTCGGATCTGTGAATTCATTATTCGCATCTTGTTATTGGAAAGCTTTTCAATTTTGGACAGTAGGTGCGTTACAGGGATAATTATTAAATCCTACTATTTAGTAGGATAAAAGTAGCCTTCCCTTTAGTCTATCATTTCAAAACTAGGGACAGCTGGCGCAGATAGCCCTTAGTAGCTTTGCGTGAGTATCCGACAAAAACAAACACTTTCTAGACACTCTTCAAACACATATAAACCAGTAGTTCTTAACCTTTTTTGCTCCATGCCCCACATCGACACCTCAAAAAAATTTGATACCCCTTAATATAAAAACGAATTTGGTGTTGAAAAGGTATAATAATATAATGTAAAATTTACCAAAAAAAATAGGAGTTTTATTTTTCTTATTGT
Organism: Limulus polyphemus; assembly: GCF_000517525.1. NCBI lineage: Eukaryota > Metazoa > Arthropoda > Merostomata > Xiphosura > Limulidae > Limulus > Limulus polyphemus. The sequence continues at coordinate 123,965 of NW_013666886.1, read as the reverse complement.
ATCATTTGAAGGGGCAGATCCATAATGAAATGGAGCATCAGAAGGAGGAATAGGTCTCCATCAGCACCTAACCCCCCCCTCCCCAGTTCACTCAAACACGATCTAAAACCCCATTGAGAATAATAATTTCGAGAACACCAGATTTATCAATGCATTTTTGTAGCATCTTAGGAAGTCAATAAGAGTTAGTGTCTTGTCGATGAATTTAAAAGGAACACAGATAACTAGTATGCTTTATTAAGAGAGGTGTGACTCGTACATGCCATATTAAATAGTTAATTTGGTCTGGTGAGGTAATTACTCTAAAAGAATATTGATATATTTGGTTGCACGATAATATCTCCCAACCCCACACGAGCACATACCGAGAAATATAAAGACTTCCTCCTATGATCTGAGGTGTCACTTTCTGACTATCTTTTCACCCCAAGCTAACGTTAGAAGTGAAATCCATAATATTCAAAGTATGTTTTGATTAAGTATGTGATATCCAAGATGACTGCTTGATCCGGCAAACCGTTCCACTTGCAGATACATCATTAGAAAAATAACATAATCTGCTTAAGCAGAGGTGTAGGAGGTAAATTAAAAGTGGAGGATGACCTGAGGTTTATTTGACCAAGCAAATTAAAAGTGGGGGATGACTTGAGGTTTATTTGACCAAGCAAAGTAAAAGTGGGGGATGACCTGAGGTTTATTTGACCAAGCAAATTAAAAGTGGGGGATCACCTGAGGTTTATTTGACCAAGCAAATTAAAAGTGGGGATGACCCGAGATTTATTTGACCAAGCGAAGCAAGGGGATGTGCACCGCAGGCGCTCGCATTACAGCCGGGGTCCTTTGGACATTTTATGATAGGGAGATTACTTGTTTTAATTTTAAAACCACTAACTGGTACATTTCTAAACTTTGTTCAATGTATCGTTCTAAGCAAAATATTTTCCACCAAAGCACTGACCTGTCAAGTTGACTGTCTCAACTGTGAAGACAACTTTACAGGAATAAATAGTTTTTTTTCAAATATTTTGTTTTGTTTCTTTCGAAATGTTTGCACAAAACACCATAAATAGTTACCTGCGCATAGCCTTCCATAAATTTTGGACTACTATGCATATCTGTACATAATTCTTGGACTAATAGTTACCTGCGCATAGCCTTCCATAAATTTTGGACTACTATGCCTATCTGTACATAAATCTTGGACTAATAGTTACCTGCGCATAGCCTTCCATAAAGTTTGGACTACTATGCATAGCTGTACATAAATCTTGGACTAATAGTTACCTGCGCATAGTTTTCTATTAATTTTGGACTACTATGCATAGCTGTATATAAATCTTGGACTAATAGTTACTTCCGCATAGTTTTCTATTTTCTGTACATAAATCTTGGACTAATAGTTACCTGCGCATAGCCTTCCATAAATTTTGGACTGATAAATCAGAGGGATCCAGTGCCGACTCTGGAGCTACAATTATCTGACTGAATGATAATATATGATGGCCTTTAAAGTGAGGAGTGTGCTTTTACGACAATGGGATGCGATTCATGAATCCCGGGATTCACAGTCCAAGCATACCAGCCATAAGGGCCTATTATGCCTCGTTTAACATATTACCAATAACACATTAATTATAAAAGTTGAATCTCCGAGCATACCAGCCATAAGGGCCTATTATGACTCGTTTAACATATTACCAATAACACATTAATTATAAAAGTTGAATCTCCGAGCATACCAGCCATAAGGGCCTATTATGACTCGTTTAACATATTACCAATAACACATTAATTATAAAAGTTGAATCTCCGAGCATACCAGCCATAAGGGCCTATTATGACTCGTTTAACATATTACCAATAACACATTAATTATAAAAGTTGAATCTCCGAGCATACCAGCC
>NW_013666886.1:110982-121270 GCF_000517525.1 Limulus polyphemus | reverse complement strand
CAGATTGCGAGTCGAGCGCCCTAACCACCTGGCCATGCCGGGGCCCTAACCACGTGGCCTTCTTCAATTTGACAGATTTATATACAATATCAAAATAAGTGTTTTCAATTGATGAAGATCGATTAACTTCAAAACGACAGACGAATCTGATAGCGTCGATCCAAATGATTCGTGATATACGAATTTCTTCGGTCGTCATTTTATGCATACAAAAAGGGACAAAAGTGAGAGTCGATCCGATATATATACTGTATGTGACAATGACTTTATTTAGAGTGTGTTACTATCGCCTAATTTTAGTCATTTGTGTCAATTTCATCATCAATTTTTGGAGCATTGTAATTATTTTTTTATGTCATATTCAGAACGTATATATGAATTGAACGATTTTTGTGAACATATATTTACACAAACGTTTTTTGTATTATTTCCTTGATATTCTGCTTTAGTTCTTCCTTACATATCTCAGTCTAATTATTTGATAGTTTTGTTAAAATTTGGGTACCAATGTCAACACTTTACATTCAAATTTAAAATGTTATATGGAATTGGAATTATCAGCCTGAAATGCAAATTACGCACGAGAGTACTAAACAACCAGATTTCTGTACTGTCCAGCTATAATCATCACTAAATTTGAGCTATTGACCAGATGGAGGGTGGTCGTAAGAGCTTTGTCCGAATCTTTGAACCGAATGACTGGATTAACTGTCACTCTTTTTAACACACCGAGCAGTTGAAAGCGCTGAGCGAGTTCAGTGGCATCACGTCTCGAACCTTGGGCGGTTCAATCCGTAGCCTGACACGCTAACCATTACATTACACCAAGCCATAAATCTTATATGTTCAATTATTTGGACGTTTCGAACACACCTATCGAAAACAATTTCGTCTTGCCTGAATGTGACTAAGCCCAGTCCTAGAAACTGAAATCACCTGCACCCCTTAGAAAAGGAATCAAACACTCACGTGGTACGTTTCCTTGAGTTTTATCCACACATACTCTCGTTCATATTGCCTATCATTGTTGTTTACCGAGCCTACAATCTGGGGTCACTCAACACTGTTTGTACAAGTTTCTAGGTATAATGAATGGCATTCTTCGAAATACTGTGTCCTTTGGTTCTACATCGAAATACTGTGTCCTTTGGTTCTACATCGAAATACTGTGTCCTTTGGTTCTACATCGAAATACTGTGTCCTTTGGTTCTACATCGAAATACTGTGTCCTTTGATTCTACATCGAAATACTGTGTTCTTTGGTTCTGCATCGAAATACTGTGTCCTTTGGTTCTACATCGAAGTACTGTGTCCTTTGGTTCTGCATCGAAATACTGTGTCCTTTGGTTCTACATCGAAGTACTGTGTCCTTTGGTTCTACATCGAAATATTGTGTCCTTTGGTTCTACATCGAAATACTGTGTCATTTGGTTCTACATCGAAGTATTGTGTCCTTTGGTTCTACATCGAAATATTGTGTCCTTTGGTTCTACATCGAAGTACTGTGTCCTTTGGTTCTACATGATTAATAATTTCAGTATAAGTATGTCCTTCCTCGGAAGAGCCTGTGAATTGTTTCGTCCAAAGGTCAGGAACTCGATAATAACCAAATATTTAGACTGAGACATCAATACACAACATTGCGTTAGCTAATAAAGAACTAATTAACTCCCTCTATAGGAAGAGGTTCACATATATCTACTCAAACTAGTTACATGCAATCTCTCTATACGTATATTGATACCTATTTTACGTCGTATATAACAGATAAACTTGAAATAATAAAACACAAAAATATTCATTAACAAAAATAAGTTTCCTGCGTCAATTTATCATTTTTCATAAAATAACGTTCTTCACCAAACCTGCCAATTTTTTTATCCAAGGAACATATGAATTTCTAATATATTATTTCTCAAGTTCTATATATCTGTATATGTATGTAAATATATACGGGATGGCCATTAACTTGCCATAGTTTAAACCCGATCAAAATCTTAAAAAATGCAATACGAAATTTTTTATGGCCCTTTAATAGTTAAAAACCAGTACTTTTAATTTAGGTTAAAACACCTTTATTCTTTAAATCTCACATGTATCTTCAAAATCATTCATATAATATACAAAGAATAAAAACTAAATCTGTTTAATTGGCTTTCTAAAGTTACTGTAACAAGGTAGACGAAATGATGCGTTTACTCACTGGTCCGCGCAATGTTTCGACCTATCCGGAGGAACATCCTGTGAAGGTATAATTTTTTTTAATCAGCAGTCATGTTATTAAAATTATTTTCAAACTTGTTTTTACAACTATCTTTCTATACAAACATGCATACTGTTTACTTACAGGTTATGTTTTGTAGTACAGACATACAGGGACTACTATATACACCTACACATTTGTTTGTTTGTTTTTGAATTTCGCGCAAAGCTGCACGAGGGCTATCTGCGCTAGCCGTCCCTAATTTAGCAGTGTAAGGTTAGAGGGAAGGCAGCTAGTCATCACCATCCACCGCCAACTCTTGGGCTACACTTTTACCAACGAATAGTGGGACTGACCATCACTATATAACGCCCCCACGGCTGAAAGGACGAGCATGTCTGGTGGGACGGGGATTCGAACCCGCGATCCTCAGATTGCAAGTCGAGCGCCTTAACCACCTGGCCGGCACACCTAAACGTCGTAGTTCAAAATCATTTTCACTTCACAAGCTAGCCAAAACATTGTAATAAGCTTGCTTTGATACAGAAGATATATTAATATATATGCTATATCAGCGGAAGATATATATATATAGTAGCGCGTGGCATGTGCTAATCCAGAAATTCAATGTTACCTGAAAATAAGATTTCATGTTGTTGTGATTTTAGCGATCAATAAAATTGGTTAATTAAATATTTCTATCTTTATCGGTTCAATAATTAACAGTACAAGCCTTTTACTCTGTCCAAGAAAGAATTATAATAGTATGCAAGACTCTTACATAAAACCTGAAAGCATTTTTTTCTATTAAAAAAAAAATATTAACTAAGAGCTTATTTTTTTAACACTTTACATAATCAAAGATTTATTACATTTCAGAAGTAGCGGTTTGCGTTTCGAGTCCTGTGCTGCTAAGTCATGGACATGAGGCGTAATTATTTGCTGAGGCCAAACCCATGCTGCCCGCTTCACACAGTGTCCTGTGAAGTGGCTGACATACTTCGTGACTGGACGCTGCCCCACATGCAACCCGCCCTGCACGGACGTATTACAGAAGCTGGAACAACAGGCTAGTCTGACGGAGCTCCTGCAGCAATTAAAGGACAGGCAAACACACAGTAAAACTTTTACATAACCTGGTATACTTTTCTTAGACTCTTGAATGTCCGCATACTAGGTCAGATCACATAAAAAATCATACATGTTGTGAACCAATACATATATATACACGTTATATATGTTCTTGTTGTGGTGTTTTTTTTATACATTAACGCAGAGAGTGTTATAGTTAAAGTTTTGTAGGTGCTGTTGTTGTTTTTTCTTTCTGAAACTCTTATTAAATACACTAATACTCATTCAAAATACTTAAAATACTCCTTTAGTTTCATAAATACAATAACAAAATCACGCTTTGTTTGTTACAGACGTTTGTGGCCCAATATTTTCAACTAATTTAATATCAAATTCATAAAAAATATGTAACAAAATCTATATTATGTCTGCCGCACAAATCATCTACGATCCTTTCGCTCAGTTGCAGATCTTATCAGCAGGCTAAAGTCTATCTGAAATGTTATTTGTATGCAATGCTATCAACTCACTGTTAACATGTAAAAATGTAGACAGGTGAAGCGATTGTTACCCGGAAGTAATAACATTCACTACAGAGTTGAAGCGTTTGTATGTGTATTAAACAACAAATATATGTTTGTTAGCTGTTCGTTACAATGTGCTATAGAAAATGAAGTTATAACAGACAGTACACGGCCGAGTGTATGTATACATTATACGTAGAGTGAATATGATCCGTATTTTAGATTAGGCTTAGATTTCCTTCTTTCCTTGTACAGAAAATAAAATTTCCGAAAATCAGGAAGTTTACATTGTTGATGACCTTAGGCGTATAACAATTCTTATCTTCCCATCAAGTTTTAAAGTATTATTCTTCAGTGTGTGGGTGAATATGAATTATCTTCATACACTTTACATCCATGATGTGTATATATAAGTCACGCTTTTATCTCTCACACATTTTTAAGACATCGGCGCAAAAACGTGAATTACAGAGATTGATATCTTTCAGGGATAAATCAAAGTGTTCAACAACAACGTTGATTGTACTGGTATCGATAATTCTGTACAAAGTGAGGAAGAATTCTAGTCTTAAAAACAAAAACGATTTACTGATACGACCGTACGCTTCGGGGTATCAACGAAAAGGTCAAAAATCGTTTCAATTCTGCAATAAAATATTCATTACGGATACTCCGGACTCATTGTTGAAAGTGTTCCAATAATGTTCTGGCCTAATTCCTTGGGAAATTATATGAAGACTTTAAATTATTGGGGCGTTTAATTAGTTGTTACAACGTACCGTATAATGTTGTAAAAATGGAGTTGACGCCCATATCGGAGTCAGTGAAACGGATTGTTTTTTCTATCAACCAATCAACCATTTTTAAACAATGCAAAACATACGTCTCAGGAGTTGATTTAAAGGACACTTATTGAGAATATTCCCTGAGGTTCAATCTATCTTTATTATTAAAAGAACAAAACTGTTTTAAATTATAATTATTTCACCAATTCTAAAAGCAGCGTCTGAAAAGAACGTACACGGTATCGTGGAACGAAAAAATGATAATTTTAAGCTCCTGTACTGTTCCAGTTCTCCGTCATATGTGTGTGTGTGTTGTGTAGTTCTTTAAAGAGATTGTTGGATGTATAAAGTATTTCAAGGCATCCTATGAAGCGGTGGATACATTAATGATAGAACAAGGCTTGTGGTAAAGGACTGGAAAACACTTGTGTTTTCTACATTCTGTGTACTCTATGTGTAATTAACCAGATTTACACGAACAAATAAAGTATTTCAAGGCATCCTATGAAGCGGTGGATACATCAATGATAGAACAAGGCTTGTGGCAAAGGACTGGAAAACATTTGTGTTTTCTACATTCTGTGTACTCTATGTGTAATTAACCAGATTTACACGAACAAATCCATCAGTTTCTGTGGGCATGTGGGAGTGTATCAAGCCTCTATATCAAGCCCTATTTGCTTGTTTAATTTCGGGCAAAGCTACTCGAGAACTATCTACGTTAGCTCCTGATTTACAAATGGACAAAAGGGAAAGCAGCTAGTCAACACCACCTACCGACTGACAGTCACATTATGACATCCCCACGATTGAAAGGGGGGAGAATCTTCGGTGAAAAGATTCGAATCCGCGATCGTCAGATTCTGAGTCAAGCGCCCTAACCGCCAGGCCATGTAATGCCACCCCCTATACACAATCCAAAAATTTATTGTATCTCTCTCATTAAATTAATCATTTCCTCGGCCTGAGCTCCGGATTCTCTCAGTAACCCCCCCCCCCCGGATACATTTCCAATTCCCGATTATATTTCATGTTTATTTACACATTATATTTTACATACTCGGCTCTAAATAGCTTTTAAATCTATGGTGTCATGCATTCAGCAGCTAAACACCCTGCTAAAGACTTACTAAAAAATACACGATCACAGTATCTTTAATCAGCTCAGCATTGATTGTTTACGGTTACACTGCTTGAAAATGTGCACGGTCACATCAGGCATAATCAACAGTCAATCAATCACCGCGCTGGTTCTTCTGAATAACAGTAAAATTAATTCAAAAAATAACAATAATGAATAATTCATACTGGAAATAAATGTATAAGTGACTTAAATAAAATCGATAATATTTACAATTAGCTTACTCAGTCTAGTTCACACCATAACAATCGCTGTGTGTGTAAATTGGTGATACAAGTAGCGTGCCCGATGACTCTTGGTATTAGGCGAAAGGCCTCGTCGGCACTGGATATATTATCTGTTGGTTGGTTAAAATATTGCAACGTATTCTCCTTTATTTTTACACATAAGTTACTAGAATTCACTATACTGTGTACGATTGCACTTTATATAATGCGCAAAATAACACATTATAAATGTGTTCAACTAGTCTTGCTTATGCAGCAACTAAAGACTGGGTAACTTTATACAGCGAGATTATGATCATTTGTTTTCAGGGTGGAACACGGTCACGTGAAGCTATATTTCTAAACAAGTAAAAAATAGGATTTGCCATTACGAATTCCAACCCCGCCCAACTTATTTTTCACTTTTCATAAAATTCTAACCACTAAATGTAAATCTCCACATTGTACACATTCAACCTATTAACATATTTTTCCTTTACATTTGGATTCTCAAACTTTAAACACTCGAAAAACAAACACCACGTAGATTAGAACTACTACGTTGTATAAACACCCAGTAATCAAACTTTCTGTGCACGTGGACGTTCACACTGTGTACACCACGTAAATTAGAACTACTACGTTGTATAAACACCCAGTAACCTAACTTTCTATGCACGTGGGCGTTCACACTGTGTACACCACGTAAATTAGAACTACTACGTTGTATAAACACCCGGTAACCTAACGTTCTGTGCACGTGGGCGTTCACACTGTGTACACCACGTAAATTAGAACTACTACGTTGCACAAACACCCAGTAACTAAACTTTCTGTGCACGTGAACGTTCACACTGTGTACACCAAGTAAATTAGAACTACTACGTTGTATAAATACCCAGTAACCAAACTTTCTGTGCACGTGGGCGTTCACACTGTGTACACCACGTAAATTAGAACTACTACGTTGTATAAACACCCGGTAACCTAACTTTCTGTGCACGTGGGCGTTCACACTGTGTATACCACGTAAATTAGAACTACTACGTTGTACAAACACCCAGTAACCAAACTTTCTGTGCACGTGAACGCTCACACTGTGTACACCACGTAAATTAGAACTACTACGTTGTATAAACAACCAGTAACCTAACTTTCTGTGCACGTGGGCGTTCACACTGTGTATACCACGTAAATGAGAATTACTATGTTCTGTACACACCCAGTAACCTAACTTTCTGTTCGTGTAGACAGTTGCGAACGTTAGAACAAAAAGACTACGACTTCTAGATGGATTACTAACAACCAAATACACAACCTAACAATCACGTATAGGACCTGAATACCCTGCAGTTGTGTATGCTCACGTGATATTTAACAAACACTTGAACACCCTACTGTTTTGTCTGGTCACTTGATATACAATAAAAACGTAAATACTGTGTAGGTGTATATAAAACTGTGTAATGGTGTTTATAATACTGTGTAATGGTTCATATAATACTGTATAATGGTATATATAATACTGAATAATGGTGTATATAATACTGTATAATGGTATATATAATACTGAATAATGGTGTATATAATACTGTATAATGGTATATATAATACTGTGTAATGGTGTACATAATACTGTGTAATGGTGTACACAATACTGTGTAATGGTGTATATCATACTGTGCAATGGTGTATATAATACTGTGTAATAGTGTATATAATACTGTGTAATGGTGTATATAATACTCTGCAATGGTGTACATAATACTGTGTAATGGTGTACATAATACTGTGTAATGGTGTACATAACACTGGATAATGGTGTACATAACACTGGATAATGGTGTACATAACACTGGATAATGGTGTACATAATACTGTGTAATGGTGTACATAATACTGTGTAATGGTGTATATAATACTGTGTAATGGTGTATATAATACTTTATAATGGTGTACATAATACTGTGTAATGGTGTATGTAATACTGTGCAATGGTGTATATAATACTGTATAATGGTGTACATAATACTGTGTAATGGTGTATATAATACTGTGTAATGGTGTATATAATACTGTGTAATGGTGTATATAATACTGTATAATGGTGTATATAATACTGTATAATGGTGTATCCGATCGCATACTATATAAATAGAATATCCAAAGTGACACGTGATCAGGGTATAGGGTTGTAGCAACAACACAAAACATTCGACACAACCAAAGGGTAGTTAGCGATGTACGCGTGTATCCGGGGTTTCAAATAATTGAAGCTTTGTAGGGGGGGGGGTGAAAGAGAGGGTGAAAACTGGAATAAAATAGAGCATTCATTCCTGATAAATTAGAAACTGGGTCATAAAATACTTTTTTTTTATAAATCTCTCTGTAATTGCCAGAAAAACATAATAATTGGGGTAAATATTAGTCTTACCACGCTTGATAGTAATTCCTACTCTGTGAAAACATAGGAAGAAGCAAACTTACAGCGGTTTATTTGCATTTTTTTCTACTTATTGTTTATTTATACTTACTAGGAATAATTCTCCAAAATATTTGTTTTAGTTTACAGGACAATGTCCTGTTTTTAATAGATATTTATTGTGTGATGATTTTCACGTCGTATTCCTTTTAATTGTAAATAGATATTTTTTGTTGTTTTTTGACACAAGTGACGTTTTAAATCCTTTATTTGTCTTCGATACAAATTGATAACATGTTCAAGAAACACAACATAGCATCGTTTGTGTCATATTTAACCGTGTTGTTTAAACAAGTGACAAATTTTCAAAACACTGAGGAAAGAAAATATTTATTTTTCTCAGACAACAATCAATACAAACGAAGTAAGTTTCTTGATGTTGTTTTGTGTAATTCAAGCTTTTGTAAACAGTAAATTCATTCAAATGTCTTTCTACTATCCTGTAATAATATTTATCTCTCAGCGTCTACAGACGAAATTAGATCAATCATTATCCCGAAAGTAGGCCGAAAGCCGCCTGGAAGGGGGTCACCTGTTTTAACCACTCGCACCATTATACAGTAGTATGTTATCTGTCAGTCATTCGGTCAGTAGACACTAAAATGACGTCACATCAGGGACGCTTAATGTTGCAATTTATGCTGTCATGAAGTCAGTAAAACATGCGCATGCAATGAATCACGAGAATAATTATACACTCTGTAGACTACGACACGTCATTACATATGAACTTCAAAAGCAAGGAATAAAAATATTTGTTACTCTTAATTTTGGTTTAATATACTCTTGAAACAAAACATTTTCGGGGGCCCTGCGGAAGAACATCTCGTTAAGTATACTTTATTTCGCATAAAATATGGGGGGGGGGAAGAACTCCTAGAAAATGTTTTGTTTGTTTGTTTTAAATTTTTCGCAAAGCTACACGAGGGTTATCTGCGCTAGCCGTCCCTAATTTTGCAGACTAGAGGGAAGGTAGCTAGCTAGTCATCACCACCCACAGTCAACTCTTGAGCTACTCTTTTACCAACTAATAGTGGGATTAACCGTCACATTATGACGCCCCCACAGCTGAAAGAGCGAGCATGTTTGGTGGGATGGTGATTCGAACCCGCGACCAGTAGATTGCGAGTCAAGCTCCCTAACCACCTGACCATGTCGGGCCTCCTAGAAAATGGTGTATTGACGACAAATGAGTAATTAGATTATGTATACAACGTATTAAGTCAAATATGAATTCACAATTAATACTTCACAAATGTTTTTTTTTTTTTATGGCGGACATGAATTCCTTCGTAATGGTATTCAGAACGTTTATAGTTATTGGAGCTACAGGACGTCGATAAAATATTTTCCACTGAGTAAGTGTATGACTTTCAAAAAGAGTTTTTGTTTTAATAACATAACGTTTTTGTTATCCGACATTACTTTATCGGTGATACAGCAGTCAATTACGTGACTGTTTATCGAGACGAAAGTAAGAATTAAGAATGTCAAAATCTCCTTTTTTTATTGATAATATAGAATTATAGATGATAAACATGTGAGTAGCAGTAGGCATACTATACAATCCTTAAACGATTTTATAGTTATTGGACAACCGCTTTTAGTCACAGATTTATCCACAGATAACATTGGACGAAACAGAGGCATGTCTCTTTGTACAATCTATACTGTTCACCCATATATGGTATTAGTTTCATTTTTGTATGCCCTATTATATAGAAGGTGTCCTCGTGAACCAAATGATTTTATAAGCACATCTCGTGTGCTGTTTCGTTCAACATGTATAATTTAGTAAACTCCTTATTCAAACCAATGTTATATTCAAGTAAAGTAACGAATTTGGTGTGAAGTTTCATCTCCATACATGATCTTT
>NW_013666886.1:100932-109982 GCF_000517525.1 Limulus polyphemus | reverse complement strand
TATAGCATGACCTTGAAATTATTATAGCATTCCTTTGCTACAAGTTCCACTATTTTGCTGGATAACCTTCTGATACTTTGTCATAGGATTTCTATAAATGGAAAGTAGACGTTTTCACATAAAATGTGTATCACACTTACAAAGAACTATTATTACATTTTGTGAAGGCCTCGCGTAATCGTTTTACTGTTTGCATCTGATGTAATTATTATGCAAATCCACAAGTTTTTGTCGATACCACTGTTCAGTGTTTCAGACGCAAGAACCACGGGGACGCATTAGGGAATAATGAAAACGTCTGAAAAATAAAAGATATATAATGACGATTATGATAATGATAACGTCTGAAAATTAAAAGATATATAATGACGATTATTATAATGATAACGTCTGAAAAATAAAAGATATATAATGACAAATATTATAATGATAACGTCTGAAAAATCAAAAATATATAATGACGATTATTATAATGAAAACGTCTGAAAAATAAAAGATATATAATGACAAATATTATAATGATAACGTCTGAAAAATCAAAAATATATAATGACGATTATTATAATGAAAACGTCTAGAAAATAAAAGATATATAATGACGCTTATTATAATGAAAACGCCAAAGAAATAAAAGATATATAATGACGATTATTATAATGAAAACGTCTAAAAAATAAAAGACATATAATGACGATTATTATAACGAAAACGTCTAAAAATAAAAGACATATAATGACGATTATTATAATGAAAACGTCTAAAAAATAAAAGATATATAATGACGATTATTATAATGAAAACGTCTAAAAAATAAAAGATATATATATATAGATTATTTACATGCACTTGCGGATTACTTATCACTAAGCCTTACTTAGCCATAGTTAGAAATGAAATTCGTTCCTTATATTTATAACACATAAACCAAGCACCATACTTAGAGGTCTTCCAGCCAGAGAGGCCCGGCATGGCCAGGTGGTTAGGGCGCTCGACTCACAATCTGCGGGTCGCGGGTTCGAATCCCCGTCCCACCAAACATGCTCGCCCTTTGAGCCGTGAGAGCATTATAATGTTACGATCAATCCCACTATTCGTTGGTAAAAGAGTAGCTCAAGAGTTGGCGGTGGGTGATGACCAGTTGTAGCCCTGGTAGCTCTCGTGTAGCTTTAGGCGAACTTCATTATAAGCAAACAATACATTTTGATAATAATTAAGCAAAAATCGTACTTTTGTTGTAACGTTGTTCTTTCGTTGTTCTATCTGCCGAAAATCCAAGTAAACGATAACAAATGAGTTTATTACTTTTTACAAACTGTCTTCACTGTACACAGTTGTATGTTACTTTCACAAATAACTGTATTTTTTGAATAATAAACTTACTTACATAACTTCACGGCCGATTCGTTCTAGTGGCTAGAAACGACTCTACTATCTTGAAATACTCTTTCTAATTATCCCTCAACTATGTTCTCGATGCTTCGCTGATCCCTTATTAATACTTTTATAATCTACGTTCGAATGTACTAGAAAATCTGACGTCATAATCTTTAGAATTTTCTAGTTTTAATTTAACACGTTATCATTACGACCTGCAGCTCCTTCTAGCTAACAAATAAATTATAGCATTGAAAATATAACTTAAGCCACTTTATTATTGCTAATAGCACAACCTTGAAACATAAGATGAGATAGGAAAGAAAGCATAGCATACATTTGGAACACCAACAAATTGTGACCACTAAAGTATTTAAAATTACTTACTGACTATTTAAATAACGTTACACGACGAATGATGTCAAGCCATCGGATAACAAACTGAAATTAACAGCATTCTATTTTGCAGCTTCAGCTATCATAAAAAAAAATGGAGTGTAACACGTTTTGGTGTGTTTCATGTTGTTTTCGAAGAACGTATAATGTTATTAAATCATTGAAAAATACGCGTTGGTTACATCGCTCACAGAAGAAATTTAAGTGACGCTTAAATGATGATAAAACGCGTTTATCAATGGAAAGAAATTGAGATATAATTGGTGTGGAATTTATAGGTAACAAAAAATAACTCGAACCCCTCGCCATTCATGTGTTGATCGGTGTTATATGTAAACGGTATATTTAAATATTTTTAGGGACATACACGTATACAGTTGGAATTTTTACTTGTTTTTTTTATTTTTCTAACAATTTTCTGTACTGTAAAGAAGCACAAAACACGTAAAATGTAAACGTAAAAAAGTATTTGTAAGGAAGAAGCTCTGTTAACAATATATAAATTGTTTATTGTTCAACATTACATATTAACAGTAGCTTTGCGCGAAACTTCTAAGACAAGCACAAAACACGTAAAATGTAAACGTAAAAAGTATTTGTAAGGAAGAAGCTCTGTTAACAATATATAAATTGTTTATTGTTCAACATTACATATTAACAGTAGCTTTGCGCGAAACTTCTAAGACAAGCACAAAACACGTAAAATGTAAACGTAAAAAGTATTTGTAAGGAAGAAGCTCTGTTAACAATATATAAATGGTTTATTGTTCAACAGAAACACAGAGATCATGAGCGAACTTTACCAACTTTAATTATACAATTGTTAATCTACATATTATAAGAAAAGAAATACATAAACCTTTTTGGTGCCTTATTTTTTTAAATAACTTGTAGACACCTACTAACTAATTCGCTAGAATCCGGGTTTCGATACTCGTGGTGGGCAGAGTACAGATAGCCCATTGTGTAGTTTTGTGCTTAATTACAAACAAACAAACTCATGCAACACGTAAAATATATTTTCTTAACGATGAAAATCATTGAAACTCGTAACACCTGAACCCACACTTGTAAGTCCGCAGACATACCGCTGTGCCACTGGGGGGCTGTTGCATGAGAAAAGAAAAACAGGTAAAATTATCGTCAGTTAGAACATTCATTTATTTATTAAAGAATTTTTTCGATTTGTGGGCGACAAGTTTCTAACCTGTAAACAATGCCGTTTGTGTTACTGAAATTAAGGTGTCGAGTCTTACAGTGATGAAGAAAAACTCTTAACTGTGTTACTGATATTAGGTTTAGGATCTATATATGAAGAGACAAACTGCTAACAAACAATATGTTGGGGAAATTAAAGCTAATTATATAAATCTTTCAGTGTGGTGGTTAAAGAAAACTTTGTTGATTACCATGTTCTGAAAGTTACATGACTTACACGCATTGGCTTTGACTCCCCTATGGAAATAGGTGCCTGTTACATGACTTACACGCATTGGCTTTGACTCCCCTCCCCTTTCAGAGCAAGTGTGTGTGTTTCTAACTGGCGAAGCGTTGGACTGATTGTCACCCAACTTGGCATTCACCCCCAGAGGCCTCCGAGAAGGCCCCTGTTACATGACTTACACGCATTGGCTTTGACTCTCCTCCCCTCTCAGAGCAAGTATGTGTATGTGTTTCTAACTGGCGAAGCGTTGGACTGATTGTCACCCAACCTGGCATTCATCCCCAGAGGCCTCCGAGAAGTGCCATGGGGACCGTTGTTCTGACCTGATCCTCTCCCCACCCCCCATCTATCACCATCCGAAGCCTCTATCTCTTCCCTGTGCGTTTACCGTACGTCATTTCATAATGAATAAGTTAAGATTATTTTACATGATTAACATGACTTCAACTTGTTGACGAGATATTTTACATGATTAACATGACTTCAACGTGTTGACGAGAGTAGGATTTTGTTATGTAATACATGTTTTCTTTTTTTTTTAAAGCTATGATAGACACGCGTAAAACAAGCACATTCATTTCGCTAAGCACTCATGTCTCCATACTCCTGCTTCTAACACAATCGAAATGCCCATCCCCCGGTAGCTCAGTGGTAATATTGGGGGCTTATAACGCTAAAAGTCAGGATTCAATACCTGCTGTGGACACAGCGCATATAACGCTCGGCTTCACTCTTAAAGACAAATACAATAGAAAGGCCTAAAGCCGTCAGAGACGTGCTCAAACTTCTAACATAATGATTTGACTAAAGCGAGTACTTAATCCACCCAAATCTTATGATAGACGTGAGTCAAAAATAAAGAAAGAAAAAAACAAACTTAATATGAAACCCTACCGGTAGTGGAATGTAGAGAGATAGAAACATCAATATAACAGTTAATAGGTTACTGCCAATGAATGCCTTTCAATATCTTAATCTCACTGAATATCACGATAACAGTGGACAAATTTTTTGTTTGCCTGTCTTCTTCAGATATTTCGTGCATTGCTACAGAGACAGTTATCTGCGCATAACCCTCACTAATTTTGGACTAATAGAGCTACAGATCGAAGGTAGATAATCAATAGCACACGTGCCAAATATTGGGCTACTCAGTGTGATCGAATAATCGGATTCGATCTCCTAAAATGTGCGGAGGGAGTTTTTGCGGCAACGGGCCTCGAACTTCAGATTCACAGTCCGGTTATGCTAACCACTTAAGCAAATGGCTATACCATGTACTAAACTACTTCAAAATATACCATGTACTAAACTACTTCACAAAAATTTAAGAGGCAACATTTTATAGGTTTCCGAGTTTTTTGTTGTTTTTTTTCAAGTACAAACTTTTAGCTCGTATCTCTGTCATCTCTTGACTGATTTAAGGTCTAATCACAGTTTTGGACTCACGAGGTAAAAACCCTTTCGATTGATGCATTTGACCACGCTCAAGGTCTCATAAATTAATTTATTCTAATCCTACCTAAAACAATTTCCATTTGGGGGTAGGCTGGTAGAAATCCTGAAGAGTAATAAAATCAAATCGGGTAAACGCGCACCCCACGCTTGGCGCACAAAAATATAGCTAATAAAAAAGGAAAAATAAAAAGGCTCTCGTACATTAATTTAGTCTAACCTTGCCTAAAAGAATTTCAAGTGTCGCGGCTATTGAGGATTCCCTCTTGCTTTATTAAGAAGCCAAAAATTCGTATTTTTTGAAATGTACATCAGGCGATATAAAACTACACATAAAATAGGTCTTTCGTTCTTATCTTATACTGTTGTTGACTTTATTAAATAAATTTATTTTGATTTTGCTTCGTTTAAGTTATCTAAGTCTGTTTGTTACTACAGAAATCATCACATAAATTACACTGATCTGTCTGTTAATAAGAAAGTTACGTCTGTGTTAGAATTTTCCTAGACCGGAATACCACACGGGTTCCATAGAATGGAACTGATTCGTTAACTTTATAGAGTAAAGGATCTTTCTGAAATATACTCCCTTTTTTTCCAGCTTTGCTGTCCATTTAGTTTAACGAGCCACTATGCCGCGACTAAAAAACAGTAATTTCCGGTTGACAAGGATTGTTTATTTGTTTGTTTTGAATTTCGCGCAAAGCTACACGAGGGCTATCTGCGATAGCCGTCCCTAATTTAGCAGTGTAAGACTAGAGAGAAGGCATCTAGTCATCACCACCCACCGCCAACTCTTGGGCTACTCTTTTACCAACGAATAGTGGGATTGACCGTCACATAATAACGCCCCCACGGCTGAAAGGGCGAGCATGTTTGGTGGGACGGGGATTCGAACCCACGACCCGCAGATTGCGAGACGAGTGCCCAAACCACTTGGCCATGCCGGGGCCTTAACCACCTGGCCATGCCGGGCCAGTTGACAAGAAACAACATTGTATTTTCACAGGGTTTCTCAGCTGTGTATACATTTGGGTGGAGCTCAATATATTTCTTTTTAGAATCAATCGCAGTACATGATACAAATCTTACTGAAAACTGAATATCGTGCACGCAGACATATTAGCACAACACAGCTTCAGTTGTGCCACTCTATAAAACACGTACGAAAATCAAAATTGGCCATTTGTACAGCTCTGATCCCCCTGTGTAATGTACGAATATAAATGCTAAAGTACGGGGTTCGACTCCCTAATGATACACAAAGCGCAGATAGTCCAATGCATAGCTTCGCGTTAAAAAAATCGTAAAATTAAACTAATCCTTGTGAAAAGTGAAACACGTTTAAATATCAAACAAACACAAATCATGAGTCTCTTCCAAATCAATATGCTGCCTTTGGAAAGTAGACGATAGCTACCTTCGAAGTCCCAACCAATCTTGAGAGCGACGCTACCTTTGTTAGTAGAACCAGCAATAAACAGGCAACTTAACTTGTAACATATGAGTGTAAAATAGACAACCTCACAAGGTAAAAGCTCAACTGACCATTGACAAGGTAAGAGTATAGGCTAGTCCCATCTATAAAGGTGATCAACTCCAGGGTCATGTGTGTAATAAAGATCAATAATTAGCTCATTAGTTCACACCACAACCTTTTATTATGATCCTAGAGAACACTAGGTACAAAACATACCTCAAAATTACTACGAAAATCAATATACAAACATTACAAAATATACTGACATACAAAACAATATATACAATAAAATAAAGAAACAAAGTACATAAATACAATATAGCATACCAAAATTTACCCTTTACAAAAGAGATAAAATCAAAATAAAACGCAGTGAAATAAGTTAAACACATAAAGACTCGAAACCTTAATTTCAGCAACACACACGACACTGTTTCAGTTAGCAGTTTAACAAACGAAATAAGAAAATGTAATATGTATACATTACATAAGTTATACTACAACATCACTAGTTATACTACTTTAATCACCTTTCCTTGCTTCCAAAGAGTAAGACAACATTGCAACCAAAACTTTATTTTACAAGTATACGTAATGAATCATTTACACAATATGTACAATGTCCGGATGAATACAAAATATTGTATATACAATGTATAGAGTCCTCACTTCATATATATTGTGTCCCTGGATTTCTGCAAGTCCTTTTTCATCTGGAAAATTCTTGATTCAGTGAGGTTCTTCTTTGGTTTTGGATATCCACTCTGCACCAGGAGGTGGACATACACTGCATCAACTAGGAGTGGGACTTCTCACCCAAACATTTACAACCTCAGTGAACATTCAGTTTGTTTTGTTGTTTGTTTTGAATTTCACGCAAAGCTACACGAGGGCTATCTGCGCTAGCCGTCCCTAATTTAGCAGTGTAAGACTAGAGGGAAGGCAGCTAGTCATCACCACCCACCGCCAACTGTTGGGCTACTCTTTTACCAACGAATAGTGGGATTAATCGTAACATTATAACGCCCCCACGGCTGAAAGGGCGAGCATGTTTGGTGGGACGGGGACTCTAAAATATAGTTCTTTCCATTTGTTGTAGTTTACTTGTTTTTATTAAATTTCGCGAAAGGCTACTCGAGGAATATCTAGATCCCTAATTAACGGAGCGTGAACAACAGAATCTCGAATCCGCAGACCGGAACGTTAATCATTGAGCCTATAGTTAGCTTCAAAATATTATGAAAACCTACACACGGACGATCTGCTGATAGCAGTCCTTATTTTGTTTAAGTTATAGGTAAGAAGCAAGACCGAGAGTCAACAGTACCCGTCGCTAATTCTTGGGCTACCTCACGTGATCAAAGCGGTTACTTTTATGGCATTCCCATGGTCGCAAGGTGCGAAGCGCATCTTTGGGACAACAGGGATTCAAAGTGTAACTGAAACTCTTAATCCATTCTTTTGGAGCTCTATCGTCTAGTACCGCTTCTATAATAGCCAGTTCATTGTATTAACTACGACCTCTGACACGAGGTAGCTTCATAGAAGATGAATTTATATATTATTAAACTCAGTCGACCTATTGAATGTCGAAAATAATAGTCTTTTTGGTTCGGAGAGCAGGTTCAGCCCCCTGTTGAGTGATGTAAGAGGTAAACTCTTCGTGTGTACTGACGTTGACAGTGATACAGCACGTCTTGCAGCGGGAAAGTCTAATTAACAATTACGTGAAGCAGATTTAACAAGTATCTTCAGCACCTTTATGGAGCGCCAGTTTGAACCTACTTTTCATTTGCGAAGAAATAAATCGTTTATAATTCTTTACAAAACTTTGTTCTGTATAACTCCGTGTTTTAACATCCGTAGATTTTAATAATAAATACCTCAAGCAAGGCGATTGGTTGTAAGCCTTGTTTGCTCATATATACAAAAACGAAATGTCTAAAAAAAACGTCCGTCGCGTCTCCTTGGCATTGCTTATTAGCTCATAACGGAAAAGGCCTGGCATGGCCAGGTGGTTAGGGCGCTTGACTCGCAACCCTCTGGTTGCGAAGTCAAATCTCCTTCCCACCAAACATGCTCGCCCTTTCAGCCGTTGGGACGTTATAATGTGACGGTCAGTCCCACCATTCGTTGGTAAAAAAGTTAGGCCAAGAGTAGACAATAGGTGTTGATGACTGATAAATTAGGGACGCCTAGCGCAGACAGCCCTCGTGTAGCTTTGCGCGAAATTCGAAACAAACCTTAACGGGAAAACCAATACTGACAAGGGCTGGCAATGGACAAAATTAACTTTGTTTAGTTTAGAAATTCATAATATACATTTCGGTTTTGGTTTTTAATCTAGCTTCCATCATTGTTATATAGTGCTGATATGACCGTTGATGTAATTTGATGTAAACTGCAAAGAGGGGCGCTAATTATAGCGCTAAGAGGGGCGCTTATTATGGTATCTTTGCAGTTCCGGATTCTATTTTTCACATGTGATTTGTTGAATTCAAAGGAAAAGTGTGTTTGTATGTGTGTGTTTGTTTCTCTTCTTTTTTTTTTCAAATCAGCATTACGGCAGTAAAAGTGGATTATATATTGGATTACTATTGTTGTCATACAAGGTAAGCTTTTTAAAAATACCGGGGGAGGGGGGTAATTAGAAAGGGGCGTTAATTAGTGGCAATACGATATACATAACATAATAATAATCGCGCTCCAAATTTTGAGACCGTGGGACCTTTATAAGGGTGATGGTCCTATCCCACTATTCGTTCAGACAAGAGTAGCCCAAGAATTGGCGTTGGGTGGTAATAACTAGCTTCCTTCTCTTTAGGCTGTAAGTTCAAAATCAGGGTTAGCTAGCGTAGATATAATATACCTTCAATACAGTATTGCGGGAAAATGTGAAAA
>NW_013666886.1:90341-99885 GCF_000517525.1 Limulus polyphemus | reverse complement strand
TATATATATATATATATATATATATATATATATATACGACTAGTTCGAAGCGTTGTGATCCACTTATTTTGACTAAAAAACATTTAACTGTGTTACTAAGTGGTTAGTTTTATGTTGAAACAGTTAAGTGTATATGAAATTTTTATACGTCGTTTCTACAAAACAAAAATCCTAAAATTAATCACAACTTACACATTAACCCTCTTGTGTTAACTAATGATGGCTAGCTTTTAAAGCACATAACATACTTTATTGATATTGTAATATTAATGGATCACTGACGTAATATGAAAGCACTTTGCGTTACGGATTATTTATTTATTTTCCTTCTTTTTTTAAGGCGACTTTATAGTTATGACTAGTATTAATGTATCAGTCACGAAGAACAAAATAATAACAATAAATTTTGAAAGTGCACTTTTAATGGCTTTTTAAATAGTTTTGCTTTAAACTTGCGAGCAGGAATCAGCTTTAGTTTGCACGCAGCTGTACCGACGAGATGGATACTTAATTCACTGAAGCTTACGTTTTATATAGACACGTAATTATTACTTTTTTTTCTCTCTCTCTCTTTACAGCTGTTTCTCTTCCCAAATGACCTTTTCACGTGAGTCTCATAAAGCGTTTTTTTTTTCAGGATTATTTTATGTTGTCTTCGAGATAAAACATGTTTCGTGAGTAAATGTCTCCCTACAAAAGTAATAGGCCTTGAAAAAAATCTTTGTAACATAATATAACCGCGATTGATAACAAGTATTATTTATTACTTCTTAGAAAAGCCTGTTAGCTCATCTCCGAAATCTGAAAAATATCGCAGACACTTTGTATTCGTCGTATGTATTGCGAGTAGGTTAAAAAATTTCACACAGTTTCTGCAACAGATTATACATTAAAAAAAAAAAACAACTCACACGTTACATACATTTGGTTACGTTTTGATCTTAACAGTTGATACGTTGTTCATAAAGCATTATATAAAGGTGGATAAAACAGCCCCCTACATTGTTCCATGATATTCTAGCACCTAAGTGTTGTCACTTGATGCCTAAATGGTAACACCAACTCACATCTCTTCGTGTCAGTCATACAAATGAATCCCTTTAATTCACTTTGTTTCATCGTGCAGTCTTTCTAATAATTCTTTCTGTGTTTCCTCATTATGCTGATTTTATGTCTACATTGTTTAATAACTTAAACTAGCTCATACTTTATCATAAGTGACAGAAGTCAGCAATTTCAATAATTGAAATGCATTTTATCTATCGATCAGTTACCTAATTGCATAAATCCATCTTATTCACTTCGCTTTTCATTGTAGGCCAGTAGGGGCGTGGTTGTAGGGTCTTTACTGAAAGGGGTGCTGGTGTAAGAATGTGATGCCACGTGTCCTTTCTATAAGGTTAGTTGTTATAAGGATGTAGTGGTAGATTTGTTCCATAAACTATAGAAAGGACATATTGTAATACATTCTTATTGTGGACATGTTTCACCACATCCTCATTGCAGCTAAGGTTAGCTGTTATAAGGATGTAGTGGTAGATTTGTTCCATAAACTTAGCTGCAATGAGGATGTGGTGAAACATGTCCACAATAAGAATGTATTACAATATGTCCTTTCTATACGGTTCGCTGTTATAAGGATGTTGTGGAAAATATGTGGCTTTGTAAGTCGAATGGCGATGGTTTCCAATGTGCGTAGATTACTTTCACTGCTGGTTTGTAAACAAATTTTGACTTTATAAACAAGGCCTCTGTAGTTTGACTCTACGCATGCCCAAGTTGCAAACTCAAGTAGATTTGTTCTACGGCCAGGTGGTTTCAGAAGAGATACAAAGAACATCGGAGGTTACAACCCTGTATCCCACTACATCAGAAAACACACATTCTAATGTAGTGATGCTCAATCATCCAAACAGAGAACGGGTGTTACCTCTGAAACTATTTCAGCAAGTCGGTTTTGAATTTCTATTGAACAAATTTTATTGTTCAACCAGGAAGTTGGATACACCCACACATCGTCTTTCCTGAGATAACTTATTCCCTTGCACGTTATATATGCATATAATATCGTTTATTAAAAGACGCACAGCTCGTGTACGTGGCTGGAGGCGAAAAAAAATGGCCTCTTTGCATGATTCACCTCAATTCTTATTCAAGAATTCTTAAGCCCCTAATTTTAGCAATCAGTGGCAATACAGTTATATCTTCCCCTTGTGTTTTGTTTTTAAAGGATGATGTTAGCTGCATTACAATAAATTTTGCCCAGGCGTGACCCAGAGGTTAAAATGCGGGATTAAGAACCCGAGAGGCCATGGTTCGCATTCCGTTATCACAAAATCAAGTTCTACGCTTTGTGGTCATGGGTAAATTATAAAAGTGATGGCAAAATTCCATTATTCAATTACAATAGCCAAGAGTTGACAAACTGTGCTGTTGGTTAGCAGCCTTCCCTCTAGTTACTTCAATATTAGGGACAGATAGTTTTTGTGTAGGTTTGTGCGAACAACCGAAACAACCAAATATTAGAGTAGTTGTCAAACTTTAGTTACCCGAGAACCCCGATTAATTTAAGAGCTCCAAACCTATCCATGTTTTTGTTAGAAAAAAAAAAAAGATTCCGTGTAGATGAAAAGCTGTTGTCCGAAAATTAATGTTTTAATTCAGATAAATGTTATTTGACTAAGAATATTTTTAAATATTATATTTATTATAAAGGTATTTTTTTTTCTTCCAGAGAAATCATTAATTTGAGAAACATTAGCATGCTATAAGTGAAGTATCGCACAAATATTACCAGTAGGAAACCTTTTAAATCAAAATCTATACGCAAAAATTCATTACTTAGAATACAACTAGTACCTGGCAAAGGCAGACATTCATCTTTTCTTGTTTGCCTTCGTAGTTAGAGCCCCTTTTCAAACACTTCCTACGAGCCAGGGTATAGGATTGATTTATATTTTACTCTCAACTCAGCTTGTACGTCACATATTTATGTACAAATCAATTTAGGTTTTAATTTTAAAATAGCAATACTTTTACTATTGGGTATTCACTTGTAAAATATGTTGTTGTTGTTGTGTTTCATTTAAATCAAAGAGAAATTTAATTTGGTTAATTTTTCTATATGAAAAATTGCATCTGTTTATTGGTATCGACCTTTTCTTTGAAATCTTATTTTTTTATTTGCTAGCCCTCCAGTGGCACAGCGGTATGTCTGCGGACTTACAACGCTAGAATCCCAATTTCAATACCCGTGGTGGGCAGAGCACAGATAGCCCATTGTGTAGCTTTGTACTTAACTTCAAACAAACAAACAACAAACAATTGATTTGCTTGTCTGTTTTAGCTCAAACCTATGCAATGGGCTATCTTATGCTAATACTTACCTCTACGTCACCATATCATTTCGTATCAATGTACTACATCAACCCAATGTCCTACTCATCGGATAACAAACCCATACATTTGTTAACACGCTACTTTATATAAAGTCATACACATACATAAATAACACTACGAATAGAAAGAGGCCTACAGTCATTTTCATCTCTACTTATATCTCATCCAGTACACGCCCTGTCCCCCGTCTCCCTGAGCTCAGCGGCAAGTCAGCAGGCTTACAACGCTAAAAATCGGGTTTTGATACCAGTTGTGGGCAAAGTTTTGGTAGCCTATTATATAGCTTTGGGCTGAACAACAAACAAACCAAATCGATCATCCAATATATAATGCTAAAATGTAATATCTCAATTACAGGAGAGAGAGAGTTTACCTAGGCCTTCCTGATTGAGTTGGTGAACGTAGCATAAATCACTGTAATCAACAGAGCATCACGAAAACCTGACTGGAGTTTGTACGAGGACTCGTAACAACAGAATGCTAAGCCTTATAGAATAGGAGAATTTCTTCTAAGCTAAGATAAACATATTAGCTGTAAATCGTGCGATCGGATGACATTTTGTACGGCTGACCTTTCGAAACCAGCTCAAGGCTATGTCCCTGGGAATTTCCCGTTTTTCAACCAGAAAGAACAGTGTGTAGGTGACGTCTGTATAGAGGGCGCTAGTTGTAGACTTAAGGAGCAGAAAAGTGTTGGAAATTCAAACAAAAGATGGGGGGGGGGGAGTGGTTAACAAAGATTATTCATCGTTTTATGTTTCTTATTTATCTTAAGCCGTTAGCATAGCTCTAGACGTGTTACTGGTGTCGTTTCAATATCATGTTCATGCACAATATGACAAAAATAAAATAAAAACGCGTTTAAGTTGTGTATGAAATATTATTTTTGCTGCTATAAAAATGGTCACTAATGTGGGACAGAAACGAGGTGTACCTAGAATTAATGGTTTGAAGAACAGGTAAGTTCCACTGCCCTATATTGTATAGCAGGTCAATAACAAAAAACAATGTAGGACGGTCAAACTTCGGTCAAATATGTTTGACCAGTATGTTATTAAAGCTGTTTGTTAAGGATTGATACGCAGTATGATTGTACTCGTGTAAGATTAATTTATTCATGTAAGATTTTGGGGCACAATAGCAGTTGGATCAAAACCACTTACAAAAATAGAAAAAGCTTACGAAGCCTCACATTACTGACCATTGGAGCCATGTCGGATTGAACTTTTGTAACACGGAGCAATCGGGGGTGGAGGGGGGGTCGAGGAGGTTCGGTTGAACCCCCTGTTTTTGTGATGTAAAAATATTGTGGTTATACAATTATATTACAGCTGTTTATAATACTTAACGTTTTCTACATAGTCTGCCTTCTGATGAAGCATTAGCGTTTTTTTTGGCTTCAAGTAGTCGCATGCCCTTAGACCCCCCCTACCCCCACCCCATAGCATGGGCCTAAAGTTACTTCCTGCAACTCCGGTATTTGCCGCTAGGGTTTGTGTAAATGTATGTGTCTTTATATGTACGCAAATAGAAAGAGGAGAGATTTAAAGTTTATTTAAAAACCCGTTTAAACTTGTCAGTAATATAGGAAAATAAAAGGACACGAGCTCAAGATTAAATGTCTATTTCAGTTTTGTAATATTTAAGTCGTTCTTAAGCCAAAAACAACCCGATATGTTAATTATTGAAGTAGCGCAGTTGTCTCTCATACTACTCACTTTCTTAATATCTATCTCTTTCCAAAACGTTATGCTGGATGTTGATAAAATGAGAACAACAACTTTAATATTTCTAAAGCACTACCTATTAATATAAAAATTTGATCTTAAGTTGATACTCCTTTGGTTATATTTAAACCGGGTATATGCTGGAGGATATCATGGATTATATACATCATTCGTAGAGTTACAATCACAAGTGTGTGAGATGGTGGTAAGATATAGAGTTGTTTGGTGATGATATTAATAAAACAAATACAGATATGTATAACAATCCCAATTTTTAGTGCGGCTAAGCCAATAGGTCCCTACGTCTTTGACATACACTCTTGGTCAAAATGTTTTCATGCTGTTCTATACTGATGTTATTGTTTGGTGATGATATTAATAAAACAAATACAGATATGTATAACAATCCCAATTTTTAGTGCGGCTAAGCCAATAGGTCCCTACGTCTTTGACATACACTCTTGGCCAAAATGTTTTCATGCTGTTCTATACTGATGTTATTGTGGTAACAGAAAAGGTAGCGTATGATCGGACAAACATGTACGAGTTGTTATTCTGGTCTGTATAAGTTGTTTTGAGCATTTGTTTGTCAAAACACACATACACCAGTGTTGTATAAAATGGTGTGATTTTGGTAGAATGTTTTTCGAAACAGATCAGTGCTTTGTTGGGACAATTTCTCTCTACGTGGTGTACAGTAATGTCTCGTCATGTGCCACAAGTTACAGGGCGTCAAATTGTTTGACTGTCCAGAAATGGTATGAAGCAAACAGACATTGTCAGAACAGTAGGGTACCACAGAGTACTGCATCCAGAACCTTGAAACGTCATCGGGCTACAGGAAACGTTGTTCCAGTTTTGTTTTGTTGTTTTTTCATTTTGCGCAAAGCTACTCGAGGACTATCTGCGCTAGCTGTCCCTAATTTAGCAGTGTAAGACTAGAGGGAAAGCAGCTAGTCATCACCACCCACCGCCAACTCTTGGGCTACTCTTTTACCAACGAATAGTGGGATTGACCGTCACATTATAATGTCCCCATGGCACGTTTGGTGGGATGGGGATTCGAACCCGCGACCCTCAGTTTGCGAGTCGAGCGCACTAACCACCTGGCCATGCCGGGCCCGTTGTTCCAAGAAAGTCTACTGGTAAACGCCAAAAAACTAATGACCGTGTTTTGATCAGGTTAACATATCAAGGTCGAAATAAGTTTTGCAACATCTTATGACAGGAATGACATCAACACATTCATTTCAGGGTATCCAGAAAAACAATGAATAGGAAACTGACCAATCATAATTCTTATGCAAAAAAGGGCTATGTGCAAACTGGTATTAACCAGAATTCACCACTGTCACCGTGTTACTTGGGCAAAGCAGCATGTTAAACATTGGCGACATGTCATCTTTTCAGATGAGTCCTGTTTCCAACTTGTTAAAGCTGTTGGTAGAATTCATTTTCGTCGTTTGCCTGGAGAACAGATCAGAGAAGACTGTCTTTCCCACAGGAAACACATAGGAGATGGTGCAGTACATGCTTGGGCGGCTATTCATCATGGTGGAAAAACTGCTCTTCATATCCTCCTGAGAAACGTCAGTGGTGCATCCTACAGGCATCACATAGAAACGATATTTCTGCCATATGCTAGGGCAAAGTTTGTTAATAACTCTGTTTTCCAGGATGGCAATGCCATTGCCCACAGTGCGCGTATTGTATGGGATTATCTCGACCAGGAGGACGTTACAAATTTGCGATGGCCAGTAAAGTCTCCAAATTGTAATCCCATTGAGAATTGTTGGGCAGAACTGAGCCGGAAATTGCTAACCACGACCCTAAAACAGCTACTGTAGCTGAGCTGCAGCGCCTTTTAGTGACAAGTTGGAATTAAATCGTGGTGGATTACGTCAATAACCTCATCGACAGCATGTCAGGTCGTCTTATGAGGAGGAACAACCAAGTACTGAAAGTTTAATATGAATTGATATAAGGATACAGACGCTATCTATAATAATTTGATGTTATAGTTTGTCATTATATATGTTTATGTAAAGTTTTTTGTGATAGGTGAAATGCTGAATTACACATCTTTCTACAGGTGTCTGATAAAATTGTTGGCTGTTCTAATAAATCATTCATGAGGTCCATAGAACCTGTCTCATTAAACAAACTACATATTTAGATGTTTAATATAACATGCATTTCTCAGTTTGACAGTGCTAAGTGTATTTGTATCTCATCTTAATAATAATGATCTTACTTGTTACAAAATATGCAAACAATTTGGCCAAGACTGTGCACAGATATTTATCAATTGAGAATCTCCATTAGCACCCTCCAGTTCTGTAGATCTGCTGATGTAACTATAGTAATGCTGCAAATACGGGGATGTCACATCACCCCTTTCCTCTAGTGATCATGTGGTATAATTTTCGTGTCTCGACCCTTTTCCTCTAGTGATCATGTAAGAACGGTATAATTTTCGCAAAAATTATACCATTCTTACCTGATCACTAGAGGAAAGGGGTCGAGACGCAAAAATTATACCATTCTTACCTGATCACTAGAGGAAAGGGGTCGAGACGCGTCTCGAAAGAAACCAAGTATTACGAGGACTGCATATCACGGTCAAAATAAGTTCTATCCCTTCAAGTAAAGTTGTTTCATGATTTTTATTTTAAGTTAAATTACCCATTTTGTGTTATAATAACGTTTGCAACAGGGTTTTAAAAAGCCTAGTAGCTATTTTCTTATAAATAAGTTCTTTGATAACTGTACATAAGAAATGTTCTATCCTCGCCTCGAACTGAATTTGTGGCATACAAAATCTTCAATTTTTACAACAAATAAGATAGGGAGGAATTACATTTATTTAGTGAAATTAAATTGCTCCATTAAAGATAATAATAATAATGTAATCAATATTCCATCAGATCCCTCGTAATATACGAAGGCCTTGCTCCGAAAACTACAAGATCATGACACTTTAACAAATTTTACATAGTTACTTAATGATCAGTATTGTAACTGTTTATATTCGTTTTTAAGGTGTATTTAAACAACTGGTTAACGGGGTTAAAAGTAAAATTATACATTGCGTACAGTTACTGTTAATCTTTCAACATAATATTGTTAAAAAGCGTTGCATGTAAAAATATATATAACAAACAAACTTTAATCGAAATATACATTAAAACCTAATATTTTTAATACACAAACCAAGCACCATACTTAGAGATCTTCTAGCCAGAGAGTCCCGGCATGGCCAGGTGGTTAGGGCGCTCAACTCTCAAGCTGAGGGTCGCGACTTCGAATCCCTGTCTCACCAAATATGCTCGCCCTATTAGCCGTAGGGGCGTTATAATGTGACGGTCAATCCCACTATTCGTTGGTAAAAGAGTAGCCCAAGAGTTGGCGGTGGGTGATGATGACTAGCTTCCTTCCTCCAGCCAGAGCAGATAAAAGAGACGATAAGTTTAATTTATTGAGATGAAAATTTAACGATGTTTCCAAAAATATTATGAGGAGTTAAGGTATAGGTTCAGTTCAACCTGAAGACAGATCTAATACGACAGCTATATGAATATATTTTGAAATAATGTGCTTGTTAATAATAAACAAGATCTCTGAAATATACTTAATACATCAAGACCATAATTTGTTCTTTCATCATAAGATTAGATTAAATACCATCTGGCTTGGCCTGATGGATAAGACGCTCGATTCGCAATCTGCGAATCACGGGTTTGAATCTCATCACCGAACATGCTCGCCCTTTCAGCCGTTATAGAGGTTATATTGTGACGGCTAATCCAACTATTCGATCATAATAGCCCAAGAGTGGGCGATGGGTGGTGTTGACTAGCTGCCTTCCTTCTAGTCTATCATTTCTGAAATAGAGATGGCTAGTGCAGATAACCTTCAGTAACTTTGCGCGAAATTCAGCAAGCAAACAAACAAACGATTATCATATGTCTGAATATGTGAGTGTTAAAGTCCTACACTGCACTGTTACCCATCCTCATGTTAGCCTTAACTTATATAGAAGTTGAGTACGTTATGTTAAAACAATTTTGGAGCCTCACCAAGTAGCTACAGTCCATGTCGCCACATCCGTTCATGTTCTATCTATCAAACATGCAATTTCAAAATATTCCTCTAGCGTAGTTTGCATTGCAAAAAACTCCGACGTAACACTGTCATGTCCAAAGCACATCACTCCTCCTGGAACACTTTCGATGAACCATCTAGTGTACGAGGAAGAAGGTTTTTCAGCGTCTGTTTCAACAGCCCAATTGCACAAAAATCCATAGGAGCTGCGTCCGGTGACTTGACTGATATGTCTTCATATCGAATAGAATGAATAATTGTTGTTAAACAAATGTTTAAACAACTCTGTTTATTCAATTATGTACAAGCTGCCC
>NW_013666886.1:82994-89364 GCF_000517525.1 Limulus polyphemus | reverse complement strand
AACCCTCCTCCTTTCTCATCCTGGACTTAGGTTGGATGGCATGTTTGGGGATTCGAACCCGCGACCCTCAGATTACGAGTCGAGCGCCCTAACCACCTGGCCATGCCGGGCCTAATTCACTGCATTACTCACCATGAAATTAATCTATTCTTAGGCCATAATATTAGCCAAAGGTCAAACTAAGCATGCGCATATTCTTCTCATCTCCCAATGGAACAAGCGGTAAATTTACGGAATTACATCGCTAACATCCGGGGTTTGATTCCCTGCGGTGGACACACCAGATAGTCCAATGTGGCTTTGCTAAAAAAAACAAACCACCTCAGCTACCCACATTTCGGCGAGTACCTTCCAGCATCAGTTGAAGCCAGTCTTTTACTTTTCAAAATGGACTCTCAATAGTCTGCTAGCTGAGGAATCTACTTATTCTGTATGCTCGTCTAAATTACATTAATAACTGCAAGTACCTGGTTTGAGTAACAACCAATTTTTACGCAGTTAATAATTTGTTTAAACACATAGACACACTTGTTATTCATTTTCCGATTGGAAATTGGTTATTACTAAACTCTTGGCATAGCAAAGATGTTGTCATTTTGTTAAATAATATGGAGCTTCTAAGAACTTAAAAAAGGTATTTACTGCGCACCACTAACACGTTAGGGGGCAAGAAGGTGAAATCAAACAGTGCACGTGTTTCAAGGTCTATATAAAATGATAAAAACAAATCTTGTTCACTTTAAAGTTCTTGGTCACGAGTTTAAATAGATAAAGGATTTGTCTATTCAACAGTCTACAATTACATATGTCATTAACATCTAATGTTGTTCTGAACCAAAGAATGCACGAAAAGCAAGCCACAATCTATAAATCATAGTATTATAGACGATTTATTAATTATGTAAATATAATCACAATTTGTTGATCTAATTACACGTCACAACAGACGTCACAAAACCGGCAACGCAATAACATAGAAGCACTTAGGGAAGGCAAGCCTTCTTTCTTGAGTGATGGATAATGAAGGCTAACTCCCTGAAAGCGTTAGAGGCTATTTAGTGAGATTATTAGTACGATGAAATAATTTAGGTACAGCTAGCCCCGATTTAATAAGCAAATTCTGGTTGTAGCGCATTATTATTATTTTATTTGTGTTTTGCGTTTGTACAACTTTTGATCGATCCCGCTACCTCTCGCACACCAAGTCTGTGCTTTATATATCTGTACTGAAAATCTAACATTCAAGCTATTGTTTAAGTGTTAAAAAATATGACTACCAAGTTCCTTCTCTCTCACAAACGAGGCCTAGCCTCGGGTTCGAGAGACGACCACTAGCTAGGCGTAAGCTTGTATCTAGTATTTTTTTCATCTTCCGGGATCAAACCTGGTATTTCTCGCACATCAGATGAGTACTCTGCCGTCTCAGCTAAAGGGTTAACACTCTAGTTACTACCGTTTTAATAATTCAAACCCTATATTCCTTCCCAGTTTAATCGTTATATTATGCAGCTATAATAACTATCTTAACTATGATAACCAACTTTGTTCTCCTGAAGAAGAATAGTCAACTATTCGAAAGCGCTCGAGTTTTGGTCTCGTTTTGAAGATAAGCTTTAAAGTACCCCACTCTGCACACACACGAAAACATTTAAAGAAATACTTCGAAGTTGATGTCTAAATAAACCTGAAAATCAAAGACTCAGAGAGCAAAACCCCTTATTGTTGAGGTGAGGGCCCCTCCCGGGAAAGAGTTTCAATTTTTATTATAAATGGATACGAGTAAGAGACTAAACGTACATGACACTTTTTACAACGATGTGTTTTTGTTGTTTTTCAGGAACATAATTTTCCCTTTTTACAACGATGTGTTTTTGTTGTTTTTTCAGGAACATAATTTTCCCTTTTTACAACGATGTGTTTTTTTGTTTTGTTTTTCAGGTACCCAATTTTCCCTTTTTACAAC
Organism: Limulus polyphemus; assembly: GCF_000517525.1. Taxonomy (NCBI): domain Eukaryota; kingdom Metazoa; phylum Arthropoda; class Merostomata; order Xiphosura; family Limulidae; genus Limulus; species Limulus polyphemus. The sequence goes on along the minus strand of NW_013666886.1, from coordinate 87,401 downwards.
GATGTGTTTTTTTTCAGGTATACAATTTTCCCCTTCTCCATAAAGAATTATATATTTAATATGAATTTTCGACTCATTTGTATAAACAAAATATATAAAATTGATAAAAAAACAAAATATACGTTTTCTTGTATTAACATCGTTCATTGTATTCTTTCGGTTTTAAACAACTGCCCGTGTTTTTTTTTTTTTCTTTAGGCTAATCATGATAAAAAAATTGATGTTGGCTAGTGTATCAAATTACGCACACAATTTTGAGAATTATTTCAAGGTTGTGTACGAAAGGGTTTATACCACGATTCTATAGATTTCAGAAGAAAAAGTTAAAGTTATTTCACTTATTATTGGTTTCTTTGTAATGTGTTTTCAGTGAGACTTAACTCTGACTGAGCGTGCCACATGGGGGCGCTGACTATATAACAGTTGTTCCTTTTCACTATTTGTGTGGAAGTTGCCCTGGTATCCTCTTCAAATTTCCTGCTCCAAAATATTCGTTTGGATTTTTTTTATGTGTATTTTTGAGTAATTACAATCAACATCGCTGGATATTAGCTTGTCAAAAAAGTCATATATTGACAGTTTAAACTGACGTTGAGAAGTTTGCCTGCCATGGCCTGGGTGGGTACGAGTTGACTTGGGTGTGAGCGAGTTGATTGTGATACGTAATACAGACACCAGACTGCCAGTAAATTAAATATAGTTTGGTGTAGTTCCCGTTACAGTACTGTAAAGAAAAAGTTGTTGACGTCTTAATATAGTTGTCCTTACATATTCAAAAAATATTAACAACACGATTCGTTTTCTCTGTTTGTAGTTAAGCACAAAACTACACAATGGGCTATCTGTGCTCTGCCCACCATGAGTACCGAAACCCGGTTCCTAGCACTGTAAGTCCGCAGACATACCGCTGTGCCACTGAGGGGGGGGGGATTTCTTTCTGTATTTTTTCTTCAATTTTACGGTGATTCTCATGATGTGGCTGTCCACACCCTCCCAGCATTGCAAGTCTTTTTTTTTTAAGACTTCTGTTTTCAGCATTTACGGTTCGGTTTGATTGTTGTTAAGAGCAAAGATACCCAATGGACTATCTGCTGTGTTCTGTCCACCACGGGTATCGAAACCCGATTTTGAGCGTCGTAAGCCTGCAGATTTACCGCTTAGCCACTGGGACGTTTTGTAAAGTTGAAATGATTTTGCGTTTATACTTTCTACAGAATATCTCTTGCTACGCTTTATCAAATGGTTTATTGTAAATCTAATAAGGGTTGCTGATAACACTACATTAAAACTATGTGAATTACCATTCTTTCGAGAATCTCACGTGGATTGCTATCAACAATTTCTATTCAAAACTCATGAGCTATCTATTTAAACTATGTTTTGAAAAGCTCGTAGGGCTTTTTTGTTAACAATGTATAAAATTTGTGAGGTTTCTCGGCACTCAATTGATAACGCATCGGGCTTATTGTTAACTCATCTTCGAAAATCTAATGTACTTTCTGTCGGCGTTTTATATTACAAATCTAGTAGAACATATTATTATTATTTTTCTCCATTGAAATTCTTATTAGGATTTCTGTTACCACCTTTTATTGAAAATCTTATAGGGATTTCTGTTACCACCTTTTATTGAAAATCTTATGGGGATTTCTGTTACCACCTTTTATTGAAAATCTTATAGGGATTTCTGTTACCACCTTTTATTGAAAATCTTATGGGGATTTCTGTTACCACCTTTTATTGAAAATCTTATGGGGATTTATGTTACCACCTTTTATTGAAAATCTTATGGAGATTTCTGTTACCACCTTTTATTGAAAATCTTATAGGGATTTCTGTTACCACCTTTTATTGAAAATCTTATGGAGATTTCTGTTACCACCTTTTATTGAAAATCTTATTAGGATTTCTGTTACCACCTTTTATTGAAAATCTTATTAGGATTTCTGTTACCACCTTTTATTGAAAATCTTATAGGGATTTCTGTTACCACCTTTTATTGAAAATCTTACGAGATTTTCTGGGAGATAGTTACTATTTAAAATCTCATATAGTTTCCTATTAACACTTAGTGATAAAATATACATAAGGTTTTCTGTTAACACTTAGTGATAAAATATACACAATGTTTTCTGTTAACACTTAGTGATAAAATATACACAAGGTTTTCTGTTAACACTTAGTGATAAAATATACACAAGGCTTTCTGTTAACATTTCCCAATAATATCTCATGAGGTGTCTTCTTAATCTTCCCAACAGAATCTCATGGGGCGTCTTGTTAACCTTCCTAACAGAATCTCATGGGGCGTCTTGTTAACCTTCCCAACAGAATCTAATGGGGCATCTTGTCAACCTACCGAATAGAATCTCATGGAGCTTCTTGTTAACCACCCCAACAGAATTTCATGGAGCGTCTTGTTAACCTTCCCAGTAGAATCTCATGGGGCGTCTTGTTAACCTTCCCAGTAGAATCTCATGGGGCGTCTTGCCAACCTACCGAATAGAATCTCATGGGGCTTCTTGTTAACCACCCCAATAGAATCTCATGGAGCGTCTTGTTAACCTTCCCAACAGAATCTCATGGGAAGTCTTGTCAACCTACCGAATATAATATCATGGGGATTCTTGTTAAGCAGCAATTGAAAGTCTGTTGAGATATGTTGATATTACTTTCAATTGAAAAAATAAAGGCCGTAAGGTTTAACGGGTGTTTTTTCACATACTTTGTGTTGAATAACTCGTGGAACTTTCCGTTAAGATTTTGTTTACAGGAAATATCTAAGGGTAACTGTTAAAATTTATTATTGAAACCTGGCGGAGCTTACTGTTAACAATTACTATTGATTATATATATATGGATTTGATAATACACTTTATATACATATTGCTGAAAACACTTTCTACAGAAGAGCTCTTGAATGTTGGTACTTTGTTTTATATAATAATAAAAGCATCGGGCTTGCGGTTAACATTTTCTGTTGAAAATATATTGGAACTTGTTGTATGTCAGGTGTAGTAAGATATTAATCAAACCGTTAATCGACTTTTAAAACTGCGCGTTCTTCCAATGATTAATGGCTTTATATGTTTATATATACATAACTTAATTAAACGTTTCATTAAAGATACCGAAATATATTTGAAACAAAAAATGTGCCCTTGTTTAATCCTATTTGTCTCTATCTTTGATAATCTAGCTGTCGCAAACGAATGAACATGTTAACCTTGAAAACACTGGACAAGTCCGGAGATTAATTGTAATTCTAGCGAATATCAGCTCAGCTATCAACGAAAACTGTCCCTTATTTTAAGCCTCAAATTAAACAATTTTGTTCAGTAGGCTTCGGCAAAAATTAGAACACAACTGACTACTAAATTTCAACTTTTTTTTAGTTAAATTGTATCTTATATACACATATACTTGTAAAAAAAAAAAAAAAGAGAAGTAACTTTAGAGATTTGTTTCGAACAATTTTTTTGTCTCAACTTTCTGGCTTTATTGTTGTTGTTGTTGTTTTAGCTCAAAGCTACAAAATAAACTATCTGTGCCCTGTCCACCGCGTGGAACCGAACCCCGGATTTTAGTGTTGTAATTCCGTAAACTTATCACTGGTCCATCAGGGGGTCCAGCATGGCCAGGTGGTTAAGGCGCTCGACTCGCAATATGAGGGTTGCGGGTTCGAATCTCCGTCCCACCAAATATGCTCGCCCTTTCAGCCGTGAGGGCGTTGTAATGCGACGGTCATTCCCACTATTCGTTGGTAAAAGACTAGCCCAAGAGTTGGCGGTTGGTGGTGATGACTAGCTGCCTTCCCTCTAGTCTTATACTGCTAAATTAGGGATAGCCCTCGTGTAGCTTTGTGCGAAATGCAAAACTAACAAACAGACTCATCAGGGGACATTACGGCTTTAAGCATTAATCAGGATTCTAGAGTTAGTTACTGATTAGCTTACTTATAAAGAAGTGTGCACTACTACTCTCTAGTCAGCACTGTGCATTAAATAAAGAAATATTTTATTTATTTTGTGACAAATAATTTCGGCTATTTAGTAAAACTAACTAAATTAGCAAAGTAACAACAGTAATGGATTTATTTCACATCTGCGAAGTTAAACTCTTGGGCTACTGTTTTACCAACGAATAGTGGGATTGACCGTCACATTATAATGCCCCCCACGGCTGAAAGGGCGAGCACGTTTGGTGAGACGGGGATTCGAACCCGCGACCCTCAGATTGCGAGTCGAGTGCCTTAACCACCTGGCCATGTCGGGCCGTTGTTTCTCGTGTAACTTTTATTGATTCACTTAACGTTAATGCTATCAATTATATTTCACGAAATATAATTATTGTTTCTACATATAATGTGCATCTATATGTGATATATTTAATTGAATGCTACATAAA
>NW_013666886.1:80399-82630 GCF_000517525.1 Limulus polyphemus | reverse complement strand
ATATATTTTTTTTTATTTTTTTTTGCTTTACAGCTCTGGGCGTCGAGATGTAAATATCACTTTCATCTATTACCACGTTTTGTCATTTAAAAAGACAATAGGCCAAACTTAAATACACAGCTCTTATCAACAGGCTCCCATAAGTCACGAGCTTCACGAGTTTTTGTTGCCACTTTATCATCATCACTCTCTTGAAATGTCCGTAAGCCATCACGAAATGGGCCGTTTAAGACACCCCTACCACCACCTTCTCCTCCTACCCTGAGCCAAAAACATTATGTATGACCGCCGTGCACGTTTCACAGCTTGTAATTGTAAACAACACTGGGTACCTCGAGACAGGATGGATCCTCGTCAATATATCAAGACCACGTGTTACAAATGCATGAAGGTTTATAAATTTAATTCACACACACACACACACATATATATATATATGTATGTATATTACGTTGCGATATATTCATGATGTTAGAAACACACGTAGGTTCAAGAAGTCTTGACAGAAATGAATAAAAACTCTATAACCCGAGCGCTTTCGAAAGGAGGACCTTTCTTCTTCTTCAGGGGCAAACTGCGAGATATGTATGCTACAGTATTAGTTTAATATACATGTTTTTTCACGTAAAGGATGGTGGTATGTTTATCAATATTATTGATTTCAATAACTAATATTTAACCCTTACAGGTTTCCAACGAATTTGATTTTAATCTGTGTAGCGTCAAGCCATTTTGTTTATGGTTTGTCGATATAAGTAAATATTTCTTAGTGGCCATCATTTACTCCAAATCGTCCGTAGTTTATACAAATGTCTTATTGATTCAAGTAAAGATTTATAGTAATAGATAGGCAAACAACGATTTATAAGCACAAGTAAAAAGTTTTAATGATGGTGGAACATACTACATGTTTCTATAAGCACAAGTAAAAAGTTGTATTGATTGTGGAACATACTACATGTTTCTATAAGCCCAAGTAAAAAGTTTTATTGATTATGGTGGAACATACTACATGTTTCTATAAGCACAAGTAAAAAGTTTTATTGATGGTGGAACATACTACATGTTTCTATAAGCACAAGTAAAAAGTTTTATTGATGGTGGAACATACTACATGTTTCTATAAGCACAAGTAAAACGTTTTATTGATGGTGGAACATACTACATGTTTCTATAAGCACAGGTAAAAAGTTTTATTGATGGTGGAACATACTACATGTTTCGACAGAGTATTGGTTTGTTTCCTTCAAAAACGTTTAGTATGTTCCACCATCAACAAAATGTTTTACTTGTGTTTATAAATCGTTGTTTGCCTACCTATTATCATATTAGCATAACGTGGTTCCTTACTTAAGTAAAACTAATACTTGTTTACAATAGTGATATTAGCCACAGCGTTTTTCTATAGCATGTGGAATATGAAATAGAAAACCCTACAATAGTAGGAAAGACCATAAGGGTTAAAATAAGGAGGAAGGAAAAAATATATAGATATATATATTAAATACTCACATCGTGAAGAAGGTGTAATCGATTAGAACTTAAGTTACACATCCATATAAATTAACTTGCACACATGAACACAAAAAGTTAGTTTTGTCAATAAACAAACGATCCGATAAGACCAATCAAACAAATAAATCGATACTTTCAAATGAAACCATTTATTTTCTTCTTGGTTAAAAAACTTCATTTTTTGTCATCTTTTCTTTTTTTTTCCGACTTTTGACAGAATTCCTTGAACATTCGAAAAAAAAGTTACAATCTTAAAATTTGTGTTTATAATTTTTTAAGTTCCTAGAAGTTAAGCTAAACTTCTTCGCAAGACTGTGGTAGAGTCTCTTCGTGGCGACGGCTGGAATATTCGTCTTAGCTTTTAGCATTGAAGACAATATTATTAAATATACATGTATTGCCATGATGTTATGTAAGTCGTGTTATTAATGTGTGTATGTCAAGCACTTTTCATATAATGATAGATATTATGCATCATATTACGTATTATTGTAATAAATAACTAACTTAAACATGTTTTTGTTGAATCACTTTGCATTGTGTTTGGGTATTAAAAAATTGTGACTTTTTTCCCGAGCCAAAATTGTGACTTTTTCCCGTGACATTCGCTTTCCCAGTTCAAAGAAGTTATGTCTTCATCATATACACACTGAGTGGTCACAAGTAAATAGACACTTAATTTTTCGTCATTTAACTGATTTATGCTAACTAATTTG
>NW_013666886.1:78264-79563 GCF_000517525.1 Limulus polyphemus | reverse complement strand
GGACCCGTCACCTGTAGTCGGATTTTCGATAAGGGCGCGGGAACTAAGGGTGCTGAGTGTGTGCCATCCACCTTAGCTCGATGCAGGGGGGGGGGGGACGGGTGCTGCGCAGGCATGGTTCCCATCATATAAAGGAGTTCCTATTTTCTGGAATGGTTCACTCAAAAACTGTTCCAACGTTAATGATTTTTGATTGGTTGTTTTGCAGCTAAAACAGTGGAAGAAAGGAAATGTTTCAGTTCTAAAAACTCATTTTTTCTCAAACAAATAAAAACGCTTATGAACTTTCACACACAAAAAAGGTGAGAATATTAACACACACACACAAAAGTGAGAATATTCACATACTTTCTGTGAACAATATTTAGGTTAAATCGATTACATAAAGGCAGCTTTTCTCGTGCATGTAGATATCAGCACGAGAGAACGAGACATATAGTAGCTGCTAAACATTCGTTAGTCACTTATATATTAGTTGTGAAAATTGGATTAAACGAAACAAGAAGAGTACCGTTTCGCAATAACCGATATCGAATGTTTTCGTCCACGATAGCTTCCGTGTAAAATAAAATGTCCCATTCGTTTCTTAGTAATACTTTCAAAACTGTTGTGATCAAACGTCAATCCTATCGTCTATTTCATGATTTTGTTTCCAACCAGTTGTTTTTTAGTCTGAGAATTCAACTCGTGTTTTTGTTTATTTTGGGGGGGGGGGGGGTAGATGCTGGTAATTCTTCCTTTCCCTTTACTTTCATACCGTTCGTTACCGCTCTTTGCAACTTCCAAAAGCAAACACACACACTCACTTAAATCTAAAGAGTCGAAAATTTTCTTTTTTTAATCAATAACAAGTTTTACATTATACATGTCTCATAGTAACCGTTCCTTAACTTCGTTAGTTGTTGTTGTTGTTGTTTTCGCGAATTTCATTTGGTAGAATACGCTTATATGCATTACGATCTAAGTGTAAAAACTGATTGCGGCAAATGCTACAGGCATTTTAAGTTTTAATGATGATTTACTTAGAGGGACGTTAGTTTTATTTTCCACAGCAGATTTGGCTGCGTGAAGTGTTATTGTTTTATCTGCACCTTTACTCTTATCAAAACCTTGGGATTCCTCTTAGCACACTCCAAGGTTTAGAACATAACTCATGACGTCAGTGTCAGACTTGAAATATGCCGTACCAGAATTAAGGCAAGGACACCTGGTGTTTATCTGGAGCATTACAGAACGTTGCGGGGAGGGACTGACTTCAAAGTAAAATTACGTGCGATGCTTAAATATTAGTGAGAGTGG
>NW_013666886.1:73878-77399 GCF_000517525.1 Limulus polyphemus | reverse complement strand
GTTTTTGACTTATCCCTCAGTCGATTGGTAAGTCTACAGATTTACAACAATAAAATCAGGGGGTTCGATCCCCCTCGGTGAATACCGAAGATAGCTCGAGCTGGAAAAAGAAAACAAAAACAAAATTCGAAGGTATATGTAAAACTGTAACATTTAAGTAAAAGTACTTTTGAGTCTTTCACAAAATTATTACCTACAACATATTACCTCCTTTGTTTGTTCGATACAAAGCTAAGCTAAACTACACAATGGGCTATCTGTCCTCTGCCCATCTCGCACGTATCGAAACCCGATTTTCAGCGTTATAAGCCCACCGACTTACCGCCGAGTCACCGGGGGAGGGGGGATTACATCTTACCAAAATAATGTAACTTTATTTAAGACAGTGTAAGTATACAGTCACAATGTATAACTGCTAAAATTACTAATAATTATTTTATTTTTCATGTAATGAGACGGACGACCTTGCTTATTCTACCCAAACAAAATGAAATTAAAGAAAAAATCGTTAAGAAACAGAGGTTGTTGTTTGTACATGATGATAGCGAGTTAGCCTGGTAAAACGTTGTAATCATGCATATTATACTCTCTGTATATCATAATAAATAAGTTTAAGAGGGTGCTTCAATTAAGTTTGTTGTCCAATGTAGCTGTTGCCTTGGATAACAAGCTAATTCTAGTAATGATATAGTAGATATCTGGCAACAGCTACATTGATATCTAATGTATCATTACTAGAATTACGTTTGTTATCCAGTGTAGCTGTTGCTAGATTGTGTTATATCATTACTGGAATTAAGCTTGTTATTCAATGTAGCTGTTGCTAGATATCTACTATATTTACATATTATTATTAAAATGAACTTTAGAATAACTAAAACAACACCGGATTAATACTGTGTTAAATACCTACGTATTCTACTCATCTTTAATGTTTTTTTCATGACGATTTCACAATATATTAAGTAATAGTAATAATAATGATATGTATAATGCTCATAATGTACAAAATGCGTTGTATAAATTGAATACGGTCGAGATTTTATTGTATTTATGTTACTGGAAACCCGTATAGGGAAGATTTATTTAAAAATAATTATTAGTCTGGCGTAAGGCGTTACGTACCACAATGATCAGAATATGTCTAACTATGTATTATTTGGAAATCTATGGAAATAGTTTTCTATTGATTTTCAAATCAAATATCTGTATGAAATAATTATCAGATTAATATAAGAAAAAACATATGCGTAATTGCGAATTTTAAACCTTTATTTTCGTGACTGTCTCAAGCTGTGATGATAGCATGCAACATTCTACGTTTTATAAAACGTTAACATCGCTTTTAGCAACAAACCTGAGTTTGGTTATCGCCCATACAAAACGAAAGAAGGTCTTTTGATTAAAGTGAGTCCAGTGGTAAAGTAATTACGTCATCTAAACTGATGCAGAGGATCAAAAAGTTGTTATAGTAAAAGAATTAAATGAACAAATACCTTATTGACTTGTATGTAAAATTCGTAACAATTAGGAAGAAGCGCCATCTAACGGTGTTTTTATAACGTTGGTGTTAATTATTCTGTGTGTGTGTGTACATATATTGGGCTTAGTGCACTGGGTTTTATTTAACAGACAATTGTGCTTTCTTTTGGTTTTAGCTTTTACTTTCTTCATTCTCTCAAGTCATTAGACTTAGAAAATGCCTAATCTATGTAAGCATTCCTACTTCTGATAATTAAACTATTATACCTGATTTTTAAGTTCTACGTTTCCAAGCTAATGTAAAAGGATTATAAATATAAATATTTTCGATATTTTATCACACAATAACATTAGTAGTAATTTACTATTTGATCCACAATCAAATAGTAGTAACATATTATTTGATCCACAATCAAATAGTAGTAACATATTATTTGATCCACAATCAAATAGTAGTAACATATTATTTGATCCACAATCAAATAGTAGTAACATATTATTTGATCCACAATCAAATAGTAGTAACATATTATTTGATCCACAATCAAATAGCAGCAATATATTATTTTGATCCACAATCAAATAGCAACAATATATTATTAGATCCACAATCAAAACCAATTTTAGCTCATTTTACTGAAGTTTTGCACATTCTATGTATTGTTATACCTTATGTTATGAAATATTATGAAAACATTTTCTTAAACTGTCGAACTAGCTATCACCGGAGGCGAGAATGACAGCCTATTGAACGAAATATTTCTAGGATCTAATTGTAGTTTCTATTTATCGTGTTAAAAGTAACTAAATGAGGTTCTTTCTGAACAAAACAATCTGATTATTCAATATTGGTTATCCGTCCGCAACCTATGTAAATGAGGTCAGGATTTACTGAGAGTTAAGGAGGAGCTATAGGGACGGGATTGCGCTACTCCATCAAATAAAACCAACAAGAGAAAATACTCGTGTCTTCGTTTGATGGATACGTAAAGAACCTCAATACCCTAATTCACAGGACCTGCACGATGCATTAATGTCAAATAGGTTAATATGATACTCTATCACTTTTGTTTTTCGTGCAACCTTAAGAGTAAGTATCTGAAAAAGCAGGATATCGTTTAAATCGTTCAAAGAGCGAATATTAAGGATGGCAGGACACTTCATTTTGTTCGTTAACAAATTAGACATCGAAAAAATATCTTAGTTCGCTTTTAGACCAGTTATCTGCATTAAAACTTGTTCTGTAAATAGTGAAAAACAAGTCACATTTATAGTGCTTTGATTAAGTAGAGACGTTGATTGTACAATAAATGGTTGACCCATACGTTGTGATACAAACAGCAGCGCTGATTATATCACTTATTATTAATCGTACTAAACCATTGATTAAGTAGAGACGTTGATTGTACAATAAATGGTTGAACCCTACGTTGTGATACAAACAGCAGCGCTGATGATATCACTTATTATTAACCGAACTAAACCATAACTATAAACAAACTTTAGAAACACCACTGTATGATTAGAAGCAAACCTTAGAAAAAAATACTATCCATCTGGAAACAAACTTTAGAAAATAAGTATGTAACTACAAAATTTTAGAAAAAAACACTATCCAACAAGAAACGCCCCTCAGTGGCACAGCGGCATCTCTGCGGACATACAACGCTAGAAACCGGGTTTCGACACCAGTGTTTGGCAGACCACAGATAGCCCATTGTGTAGTTTCAGACAAAACAAACAAAAACAAATAGAAACAAACTACAAAAACTTTAGAAAAAATGCTATGCAACTAGTTTAGAAAAATACTATGCAACTAGAAACAAACTACAAGCTTTAGAAAAATCATTGCATAACTAGAAACAAACAACAAAAACTTTAGAAAAAATACTATGCAACTAGAAACAAACTACAAACTTTAGAAAAATCATTGCATAACTAGAAACAAACTACAAACTTTACAAAAATCATTGCATAACTAGAAACAAATTACAAACTTTACAAAAATCATTGCATAACTAGAAACAAACTACAAACTT
>NW_013666886.1:69108-72946 GCF_000517525.1 Limulus polyphemus | reverse complement strand
TATATATATATATATATATATATATATATATATATATAATTTTCTGGGCCGGTCGTGGCCAAGTGACTAGCGTGCTTGTTCTGTGATTTCGAAGGTTCGTGGACAGGAGCTGCAAAAATGGCCTCTGAACTCTGGATCCGTGGGTGAGAGATAAGAGTGACGGTCGAATACTAATATTTGGTCGACAAATGTTATTGTTAACAAGCCTTTCCTCTAGTCTACGAGTTCAACATTAGGGACGGTTATACGCAGGTAGCCCGTTAGCTACCAGTTTACCTCTTACAAACTGGAACATATCTGTGCAAATGTGCTAGCCGAGATGAGTGAACATGTCTGTGCAAATGTGCTAGCCGAGATAAGTGAACATATTTGTGCAAATGTGCTAGCCGAGATGAGTTGATAACATACCACCAACCTTATTAACAAGACTCAACATAGAAACTAGGTTCCTGAAGATGGCAACAGATTAGCAATCGTTTTGAAAAATAACAAAACAAACAGTATATAAGATAATTAGTATATAATAATAAAATTATTAGTTTGATTTATACGCTTTTAATCATTACAATAATCAATATATAATTAAAACAAACTTGCTGGATAAATATTTTATTGTGTAATGAATTCTGGTTGAAAATACCAAGATATGGAAATCCCTTCTTTCATGATAATATAAGTCATGGTTTGGTTTGGTTTGAATTTCGCGCAAAGCTACACGACGGCTATCAGCGCTGGCCGTCCCTAATTTGGCAGTGAAATACTAGAGGGAAGGCAGCTAGTCATCACCACCCACCGCCAACTCTTGGGCTACTCTTTTACCAACGAATAGTGGGATTGTTTGTTTGTTTGCTTGTTTGTAATTATGCACAAAGCTACACAATGGGCTATCTGTGCTCTGCCCACCACGAGAATCGAAACACGGTTTCTAGCGTTGTAAGTCCGCAGACATACCGCTGTGCCACTGGGGGGGGGGGCATGAACAGGGGAATTGACCGTCACATTATAACGCCCCACACGGCTGAAAGGGCGAGCCTGTTTGGTGGAACAGGAATTCGAACCCGTATACATCATGGAAACTGAAGCTAAAAACAAAAACCTCTACTGATCGTTCAATTCGGATATAATTCTCACGCAACGAGGAATTCCTTGCAAATTACCGAAACCGTATTGCATCATATTGATAATTTTGTTTTTACCTGTTACAACATTGGTTGTACAGTAATGATCAAAACAGTTGTTTGAAAGCAATTCATTTTCTACGTAAAAAACACATAGTATTGATGGTATTTTTATGTGATTCATACGTTATGAGTAAACCTGCAACCAAACAAGTCCTAGATCTACAAGCAGTTTCGTGCAAAAATAGTAATTCATTTGTTTCCTCTTATTATTATTATGTGATTTTACCCACTTTAAAGGAATACTTAGTAAATACAGGGTTTCTCCGAGACAATGTAAGTTTCGCTAAGTATTTGTATTTTTTAATTTATGCAAAGCATAATTTATGCATGACCAGATGAGTGCAGCCATTAAGCAGCTGCTTACTACCCATCATTCACAATAAGAAGCTGACTGTCTCTCTTGTAACGCACACACAGCTTAAAGTGCGGGGAATGTTTTATGGTATCGCACGGACTCGAACCCTGATCGCCAGCTTCAAATTTTAGAGCTCTACCATAGGGCAAACCGACGCCCCCTTTTGTTAAGGTACTTCATTCACATAAGCAGTTATATTTTTAAACAAACAACTAATATTTCAGCAAAGTGTGCCTGCATCTTGTTTAAAAGTATTAGTCGATTAAAAGTAAGATTAATATGAAAATATTTTTTTTTACAGTGCTTCATGGCTTAGAGGTTTCCTGCGTAAGACGACATTTGTTTATCTAAGAAAGTGAAGATTAATTACTACTTTCGGTAATGCTTTTATGTTATTCAAAACACTTACCACAAAACTCGTATCTGATATTTTTTTCATGTTAATAATCCTTAATATTTATTCAATGAAAGATACTTCTGTATTTAATACATTTTCACTTCTGCGTCCAACAAATCTGTCATCGAAGTTTGCTCAACTTTACTCTCACATATTAGAGCTGAAAATTTGTTAATACTCATTGCCGTACAGACCATTGCCACATTGCCATCTCTAGTGATTCTGGGGGGGAGGGGGGATTCTCCCCAGAAAATGTTTGAAAATCCAATGCTACGAGATTGAATCTTGAGCCAATTTAACTGTAAATACTTCGTACACACAACGTAATGTATTGAATTTAAAAAAAAAAAAACAAGTTTTAATACATCAGTTGTAACTATGAAAAAGTGGTCAGGCCATGGCCTGACTGGTCTTACCGTTATTCTACGGCCATGATACTTTATCATAAAGCTGACGAAGCTGAAAAATCTCTTTCTGTTTAAAATATGAGACGAATCACCATATTAGACTGTGTTAGTTCGATTTTAGAAACGCGATGATATTTCATATTAAACTATAGTTTAGGCTTACGAAACGTTACTAAACGTCACTTTAGACTGTGTTACTTAGGCTTAAAAACGTCAGTAAATATTACGTTTTCAATCCTACATAGCACGCCTTTATGCAATCGTACATCAAGAGTCTCAAGCTTAAATAACAGCTACTTACCCCCTTATATGTCTCACTTTAGCTCAGCCTAAGCTTAAGGGTTTATCATGTTAAAATTCGGGGCTCACTTTATTCCCAGTTGTAGACAAAGCGTGGATAACCGATTGTGTATAAATCTTTACGTATATTACAACGAAAAGCAAATATTCGTTGTGATATACGTTGTATTACCAGTTGATGTTTGTGTAGTTTTATAATTCGTTGTGATATACGTTGTATTACCAGTTGATGTTTGTGTAGTTTTATAATTCGTTGTGATATACGTTGTATTACCAGTTGATGTTTGTATAGTTTTATAATTCGTTGTGATATACGTTGTATTACCAGTTGATGTTTGTGTAGTTTTATAATTCGTTGATATACGGGTATTAACAGTTGATGCTTGCGTAGTTTTATAATTCGTTGCGATATACGGGTATTAACAGTTGATGCTTGTGTAGTTTTATAATTCGTTGTGATATACGTTGTATTAACAGTTGATGCTTGTGTAGTTTTATAATTCTTTGTGATATACGTTGTATTACCAGTTGATGTTTCTGTAGTTTTATAATTCGTTGTGATATACGTTGTATTACCAGTTGATGTTTCTGTAGTTTTATAATTCGTTGCGATATACGGGTATTAACAGTTGATGCTTGTGTAGTTTTATAATTCGTTGTGATATACGTTGTATTACCAGTTGATGTTTCTGTAGTTTTATAATTCGTTGTGATATACGTTGTATTACCAGTTGATGTTTCTGTAGTTTTATAATTCGTTGCGATATACGGGTATTAACAGTTGATGCTTGTGTAGTTTTATAATTCTTTGTGATATACGGGTATTACCAGTTGGTGCTTGTGTAGTTTTATAATTCTTTGTGATATACGGGTATTACCAGTTGATGCTTGTGTAGTTTTATAATTCTTTGTGATATACGGGTATTACCAGTTGATGCTTGTGTAGTTTTATAATTCGTTGTGATATACGTTGTATTACCAGTTGATGTTTCTGTAGTTTTATAATTCGTTGTGATATACGTTGTATTACCAGTTGATGCTTGTATAGTTTTATAATTCGTTGTGATATACGTTGTATTACCAGTTGATGCTTGTATAGTTTTATAATTCGTTGTGATATACGTTGTATTACCAGTTGATGTTTGTGTAGTTTTATAATTCGTTGTGATATACGTTGTATTACCAGTTGATGTTTCTG
>NW_013666886.1:61931-68108 GCF_000517525.1 Limulus polyphemus | reverse complement strand
GTTGTGATATACGTAGTATTACCAGTTGATGTTTCTATAGTTTTATAATTCGTTGTGATATACGTTGTATTACCAGTTGATGTTTCTATAGTTTTATAATTCGTTGTGATATACGTTGTATTACCAGTTGATGTTTGTATAGTTTTATAATTATTTGTGATATACGGGTATTACCAGTTGATGTTTGTGTAGGTTTATAATTATTTGTGATATACGGGTATTACCAGTTGATGTTTGTGTAGGTTTATAATAAACACTTCGTACTGTCATTTAATGAGTATCCCAACACATAAATTAATGAGCTCATTTAGCAATGTGTACACTTTATGACTTTTCTAAGATTCGAAGTATGTTTCTAAGTCTGTGTAAAAACTGGAAAAAAGAAGAAAGGGGCGTATAGTTAGATTACGTCATCAGTTTAGAAATTCACACTCTATATACCTCATGGATAACCCCCCGTGGACACAAGTTTTAGTTTGTGAACAGTTTTTTCCATAATTTTCCATGAAATTAATTTATACTTGCAGTATATTTGTTTGTAATATTTATATTAAATTAGAAAATGTACTTAAAACACTGTTTGTCCATAAATTGTTAAGAAGGTTAATAGAGCAACAACAGCAATAAAATTCCAGCCTTGTTAGGCATAACTTAGACATTACACAGCCGTTATGTACATTATATAGGCATTTTATACATTATATGGGCATTATATATAGATTATAAAGACATTATTAAATGGATGAATTGATATTCATATTTCGTGGTATTTGAAACTACTGTAATCCATCAGTATTTCAATACTGAATTTATACAATTTTCCATGATACGCCAGCGAATTTCACATTCTTAGTAATGCATCAAGGGAATACCGAAACTATGAATTACCTTATCACACTGTGGCTACATTGTCTGGCTAACCTAGCCAGACAGATGAATAATTAGTAGTTTACCTGGCACCGGTTTACATGAACTAGTCGTGTTAAAATGTTTAAATTATAGCCGTTTGTTTCTAGCCAAGTTTGTGTGGTATATCCTTTTAAATGAATTTATATCTCGTGCAGTGACTCCTGCGTGGCGGATAGTTATATACATAAAGCGTTTTGAAAATAACTAGCTAACCACTTCCTTTCGGACAAGGCCGTAGAAATTACCACTCTTATTGCTTGGGACATCACATTGTACCTTGAACCTAGGCCAAATGTACACGTCAGCGAATCCAGCAGGATTAAAGCTGAATAACTAAACACGTCTGCCCTTGTTTTTCTAAGGTTCACTTAAGCAGTTGCTGAATATGTTTTTAACGTTATCTTTAAAAGCATCTACTTTATCATTCTACGCAAACAAAAAATTATTTCCAATTCCATCCTAATGATGCCAATTAGACTCTCAATAGAAAAGCTATAATTACATCCATATATATATATATATATATATATAAACACATATAGTTATTTTCTATATAAGTGAATAGTTTTAGTTTTAAAAAACTCGTGAATTGTTTAAACACGTCGTCTTGTGTTTAATTATATACGTTTTATTTACAGACTGTTTAACTGTGGCTAATCATGTACGAATATATATATACTATATACAAAATAGACGACATGACACGTACTGCATTCCATTGTTTGTTTGTAATTAAACACAAAGCTACAAAATGGCTATCTGTGCTCTGCCCACCACGGGTATCGAAACCCGGTTTTTAGCGTTGTAAGTCCGAAGACATGCCGCTGTGCCACTGGGGGGGGGGGGGGGGCTACTGCATTCAAACTCTTATAAGACTTTCTCCTCAATAACTGTAATACCTTCGTTACTAGTAGTAACTGTAGTACCTTCGTTACGTCCTCCTTGTCACTTAAGTTCGGAAAATAAGAATTATTTTACTCCAATCACTGTTACGTCTTCCACGAAATATTTAACTTTATTCTCTCTTTCTCTTTTTTGAGCCTCGCGCATCAGTCATTTTCGAAGCGAAAGATAATTTCAGACTCTGAGATTTCCGTTCTGCTCGTGGCTGAAGGTTTACAGAAAGAGAGAAAAGTGAGTGAAAGATAAGATTTATAGGATGTAGTCATAAACTCACACAAAAAAGAAATAATGTGTTTGTGTTTTCTCTTATGTTCCTCACCACCAACACACATACAGCGGCAAGTCTGAGAGCTTACGACGCTGAAAAATCGGGTTTCGATACTCGTGGTGGGTAGAGCACAGTTAACCCATTGTGTAGTTTTGCGCTTAACAACAACTATCCAACTAACTCTTATGATCTGTACTACTTGTTATATGTATATTCGGCAATTTTAGTGTTGACGATGCGACCTATATGACAATTGAAGTGTTGATAATGGAAATTAATAAGACATAGATACTTCACGATATGCAGCCTTAAGTGAAACATTATTTCGACAATTTGCATCCAAGTTAGAACCTAACTAAAGTTATAAATAAACTCATGACAGAGCAAGTAGGGAACATATGTTCGTCCTGTAAAAGATAAGTTATGAAAAATGACGTATTGAAACCAAATAGCAAGCAGGCAACATGGGCAGGGATAATCGAGATTATTTCAACAGACTATCGTAAATATTTACAAAAATGCTCAAGTCAGATACGATGTATTTCTTCTTTATAGCACTTGGGGGCATTTTACGAAAACTAACCTATATAAAAGGCATTGTGTGTCACATCACGCTTAATTTCTCGAGTGTGTGTGTGTGTTTTCTTCTCGCATAGCCACGTCGGGTCATCTGCTGTGTCCACCAAGGGGAATCGAACCCTTGATTCCACCGTTGTAAATCCAAAGACTTACCGCTGTTCCACCAGGGGACCTTAATTTCTCGAAATAGCCAAAATCCATTTATCCATATAGAATACTTCGATTACTGTCTGCCCTTTACGATTTTAGTGACGGGGGTGAAAGGGTGCCGTGAAACCTGAAAAGTGTAGTGAGTGTTGGTATAATAAGCCTAAAGTAAAGACGTAGTGTGGGATTACTTAGTCTAGAGCCAAGTGCATAAAATTTATCATGAAAGTAAAAATATCGATTCAATTTTAAACTTAAATTGTTTCTGAATTAAACTATTTTCTGTTATATTACCAACTTATTTAATAAAAAAAAATTAATCAACAAAGACTCTAAATTAAGAAATCAACACTTCTTTTCAGTCTTGTTGTCTATAACTTTCATTTTATATTTTCACTACATAGACAAACAACAATATTAGGTTATACTTTTGTTTCTAAGCAACAGGACATTAAGGCCATTGTTGGAACATAGTGTTACCAAAACGCACTGGCTTTTCTATATGTTAGTTATATGTTAATCTAACTAATTTTTACCAATAATTATTCTATGAATCCGCCACGAATTTATTTCATGAATGATCTTAATATTGATTGGCTCACAAAAGAATTTACCGACGTTTGACTGCCTCAACTGCACATTTCTGCATCTTTGTTGGTCAAGCTTGATTTCGCAAAATGTATTTATTTCAGTTAGCTATGAAATGTGAGGTTAGGGTACACTATGGGGTGGGGGTGGTAGTACTTGCCCTGTCATTTTTGACGGACTATACGCTAGTAATATTATATTGTTCAAAACAGTAAAGTACAGAAAATAACAATTTTGTATGTAAAGTCTGGGACCGACACTGTACAAATTTATGTTTTGTATGTAAAGTCTGGGACCGACACTGTACAGATTTATGTTTTATATGTAAAGTCTGGGACCGACACTGTACAGATTTATGTAAGTCATGCGACTTGAATGAGAATTTTTTTTTTCGTTTAGGGCGTAAAGACGTGTAAATGGGCAAACATCCAAAGATTGCGTTTAGCTATAACATTTTGCACACGGTCGATGTACAATGATTTTCACGGCTAAACAAGCTTCAAAGGAAGGAACCACGATATCGACCTTCGACTGTACAGGATCGTGGGAAATAGGCAAGAAGAGATGCTTGACAGGGATCATTTTATACGCTTTTGCCTGCAGCGGCCACCTGGTGAGGAAATACTAGCTTCGTTATAAATATTCATCGTTTTTGAGGACTGGACATGAGGCATCACATTTGCAAAAGTAGAAAAAAGCAGGATATTTTAACAATTAAGCTTATATGACATTGGATATCTGTATTACTAGATTCATGCCTAGGCAGTTTCAAATATTCGCCTAACAGCAGTAGTAGATTTGTCAGAATTAGCTAACTGTTCTCTCCTGCTTCTGGCCCGGCACGGCCAGGTAGTTAAGGCGCTCGACTCGCAATCTGTTGAGCGTTATAATGTTACGGTCAATCCCATTATTCGTTGATAAAAGAATAGCCCAAGAGCTGTCTTCCTTGTAGTCTTTCACTGCTATATTAGGGACTGCTAGCGCAGACATCCCTTGTGTAGCTTTGCGCGAAATTCGTAACAAACCAAACTCTCCTGCTTCGTAAAAAAATGACGAGAAATGTTTTATTCATCCCACATGAACGTAAAAAAATATTGGTATCCTAGGTGTAAATATATCTTCCTATTAAATCACTGTGGTTCATGCATAATCAGTATATTCATTTTACATAACATCTTTTTTTGGTTTATTTATTTGTTGTATTTCGCGCAAAGCTACTCAATGGCTAACTGTGCTAGTCGTCCCTACTTTTTAGGTGACAGACCAGAGAGAAGGCAGCTAGTTAATACCACCCATCGACAATTCTTGGTCTACTCTTGTCAAACCACTCTTATAACGCATCCACAGCCTCCCAAGTGCGGAACATATTGTGTGTGTGTTTTGTTTTGCGCTAACCGGGCGCGAACCTCCGATCCGCGACGGTAAAAAAAGATGAACAAATATCGGAATTATATTGTTTGTTTGTTTGTTTTTAATTTCGCGCAAAGCTACACGAGGGCTATCTGCGCTAGCCGTCCCTAATTTAGCAGTGTAAGACGAGAGGGAAGGCAGCTAGTTATCACCACCCACCACCAACTGTTGGGCTACTCTTTTGCCAACGAATAGAGGGGTTGATCGTCCCATTATATCGCCCCCACGGCTGAAAGGGCGAGCCTGTTTGGTGGACCGGGGATGCGAACCCGGAATTATAATGGAGAGCTTTAATTTTACTCAATTTATCTATAAAACGCAACAAAACTTGTACCAAGCAAGTGCAAGCCTAGAAAATTCGAAGTGTGTGTGTGTGCGTTTGAATATGTATAAATTATTGTAATTTTTCAACTTCTTGCTGTACTCCACTCACATGACCTAAAAATTACTTATATAGATTTAAAAGTAATTTTTTTTTATTTAACCCTGCATACGTAAGTTTAATAAATGTAGTTAAGTCTTAATCTGAAGTCATCAGAGTATTGTTCTTCAAATATTTGTATCGTTGTAACATTTTTCTTTTGTCAGAGGGTTCGTTTATATTATCTGGTGAAAAATAATTGAAAGTCCAATCCACGTGAGGATAACAAATTAGTTTATGTTTTCCTTGACACTTTTACAGGCTTGTACACTTTGTAACGCCCCCCCAGTGGCACAGCGGTATGTCTACGGACTTACAACGCTAGAATCCGGGTGTCGATACCCGTGGAGGGTAGAGCGCAGATAGCCCATTGTGTAGCTTTGTGCTTAATTACAAACAAACAAACACTTTGTAATTTGTATGCCACGTTTACAGATGACGTTTTCAACGTAAATACCACGCTCAGTTTGCTAACTAACGTAAAAAATAAACTTGGACAACTTCACAGCCTGATCGATCGAGTAACTTAAAACAAAACTCTGACTGATAACTGAATACATGGACACTCTAACTGACTAGCAACAAAAATAACAACACTGTTATCTTCTTGAACCTCGTATTTATAATCTACCCTCGAATTTAATAGAAAATGTGTCGGTGATATTTTAGAACTTTCTAGGCCTACATTATTATACTTTTCGGTCTTAGTGTCATAAATACGGCTCGCAGCTTCTTCTAGCAAACAAACAAAAATCGCAACAATAAAAATATAGCATACGACAGTATTTATACTTGAAGGCTTAAGTAACGTGTATCTGATGCTTATAATTGCGTAGAATTACCCGCAGAAAGCAATGACCCCCCCACACACACATTGGCACGGCGGTATGTCTGAAGAGTTACAACGCTAGAAACCGGGTTTCGATACCCGTGGTGGGCAGAGCACAGATAA
>NW_013666886.1:58865-61335 GCF_000517525.1 Limulus polyphemus | reverse complement strand
TGTTGTTATGTATTTATTTTAATATGAACGTTTGTTTAGATTAAGTTTATATCTTAAAACATGCGTAGCTTTTTGTGTATTAAATATGTATTGCGAAACTCCCGCCTATTCTCCAAAGTTGTAGAAGATTTTCGAGAGTAAGAATCAACAATATATGTATAAACTTGAACGTTTAAATGTAGCTCAGTATTGTTACACAAGACTGAATTTTCTAGAAAACCTTCCCACGGCTATAAATATAACCGACGCGCCCAAGTAGATAGTGTCTATTAGTAGTTCGCTATATTCAGTGTACTATAAACTTCGAAAGCTATAACTGTGATTCTTATAACGCTTATCAATCGCAAAACTTAAGATATTTGACCACGAGCATTTACAAGATTCGAACATTACAACTCATTTAACTTCAGTGGATTCTCATTGGACATTAGTATTTTTATGAAAGCATTACCTAACTTCAACGGTGGAAAAATCGTCGTGTCATCAGTGAGAGACAAAGCTAGCTAGCTTCCCGTTAAGTGAAATATATCTCCGTCAACTCGCTCATCGTGAACCCTCGATAAGATATCAAGGAAATTCCAGACTAGAAATAAACTTGTAAGTTTGTGCAACTCTTGTTTATAAATCATTGTTTGTAATAACTATTTGTAGTAATCTGTTGTTGTAAATTGTATTGTTGTGTATATATTAAAACGTATTTGTGTTAAAAAAGAAAGCTGTGTATCAATCTTGTTGGTAAATATTACAAACTGACTATATATCGGCATATATTTAAATACTAAATCCTTAATTACTAAATTCAAATTATCAGTTAACTCGGCTTCGGATCATTGGAAATTATAATACGTAATATTTGTAATTAAGCACAAAACTACAAAATGGGCTATCGGTGCTCTGCCCGCCGCGGATATCGAAACCCGGATTCTAGCGTTGTAAGTCCGCAGGCATACTGCTGTGCCACTGGGGGGCGTTACAAAGTGTACAAGCCTGTAAAAACGTCAAGGAAAACATAAACTAATCATTAGAGTAGCCCCCGTATAGCTTTGCGCGAAATTCAAGAAACGAACACAGTATTTAGAGGTTTTATGCAAATAACCAAACAAAAAGTTCAACAACTAGGAGGGAGGAAGAGATCAAAATAGCACCTGACCCTCCCAGGTCTTCAAGACCTAAATCCCGATGATGTGTAGATGATGAAGCTTTATGAATTTTCATGTGCCCGAAGAAACCCGATGGATTTGTTCGCGTCCATCTTGTTAAAATATAAGTACACAGTCGGTAAAAAACAAAATTCAAATGTTTTCCAGTCCTTTACCACAAGCCTTGTTCTATCATTAATGTATCCACCGCTTCATAGGATGTCTTGAAATACTTTACACATCCAACAATCTCTTTAAAGAACTACACAACACACACACATATGACGGAGAACTGGAACAGTACAGGAACTTAAAATTATCATTTTTTCATTCCACGATACCGTATACGTTCTTTTCAGACGCTGCTTTTACAACTGGTGAAGGAATTATAACTTAAAACTGTTTTGTTCTTTTAATAATATAAATAGATTGAACCTCGGAGAATATTCTTTTGAATCAACTCCTAAGACGCGTGTTTTTGCATTGTTTAACAATGGTTGATCGGTTGGTACAAAAATAATCCATTTCACTGACTGCGATATGGGCGTCAACTTCAATCTTATAATACGTAACACTATTCTGTATATTGTAACAACTTTACACGAAATTCGCCAAACAAACAACTTTTATTGTATCATTTGCTGCGGTGTTTATGAACGTTTGTTGTACATTTTGTGTTCAGGAGATTTTCTTGGATATATTAGGTTATGGTTGATCGACTTTGAAGACGCTCGTGTCAACCATAGCTTTATTCAAAGCCTGTCGTGTAACTTTTGTTTGACCTTCTACATGACATACCATGCTACGGTTGATTAACTTGTGTTGAAATTCCAACTTCGTGTCTGCCAAATTTTTAAAGAATATTTCTCGTTAGTGTTTACTAACCCAAACTTTTTTTGTTAATTAGATAAGGATAGATATTTGAAGAATTTCTTACTGACTAGTATAGTTGAAGCAACGTGTAGTCATAAGCGTAATATAAATTGTGTCGTAAATTGCTTAATCTGACAAGCTTTAGTATACTGTCACATACGTAAATCAACTATAGATTTAGTCAACTGTCTTATGTGTGTGGGTCGACTACATATATTTAGTAAAGTGTCTCACTGTTGGATCGACTACATATATTTAGTAAAGTGTCTCACTGTTGGATCGACTATATATATATTTAGTAAAGTGTCTCACTGTTGGATCGACTATATATATATTTAGTAAAGTGTCTCACTGTTGGATCGACTATATATATATTTAGTAAATTGTCTCACTGTTGGATCGACTACATATTTAGTAAAGTGTCTCACTGTTGGACCGACTGTATATATTTAGTAAAG
>NW_013666886.1:54584-57860 GCF_000517525.1 Limulus polyphemus | reverse complement strand
ATTCGGAAAGAATAAACCAGTTTTATTAAGTAAAGACTTGTGTCGTTAAAATTTCGTCGGAACGAAGTTACGGAAAAATCAATTAACGAAACGGAGACGTAACAATATGTTTAGTTTGACTAGTTTTAGTAGACTGTCATATCCACTTATGTTGACAAGTTTATAGTAGACTGTCATATCCACTTATGTTGACAAGTTTATAGTAGACTGTCATATGTTTAGTTTGACTAGTTTTAGTAAACTCATATCCACTAATATTGACAAGTTTTATAATAGCCCTAATGAACACCTAAGCTGAGAGTATGTACTATATACTAGCGTGCACATATTCTGAAAATTTACACAGTGGACTAACGTATATCTGATATTTTTCATAACTAACGTACATGTAATCTCGCAACTTTTGTAGAAAACTAATGTACACTTAAGCAGACAATTTTTATAGTAGACTAACACATGTATAATCTGGCAGCTTTATAGCAGACTAATGCACACCTAATCTAACAAGTTTATAAAAGACAAACATAAACATACTTTGACAATTTTAGAATAGACAAACATACATCTAATTTGACAATTTATAGAGTAGACTAACGTACACCTAAGCAAATTTTATAGTAGACTAAGACATGCCTAATCTGACTAGTTTATAGTACATTAACATATATCGAATTTGAATAGTTTTATAGTAAACTAACATACATCTAATTTGGTAATATTCAAAGTAGAATAAGACACGTCTAATCTTACTATTTTATAGAGTAGACTAACGTACACCTAACCTGAATTTTTATAGTAGACTAAGACATGCCTAATCTGACTAGTTTATAGTACATTAACATATATCGAATTTGAATAGTTTTATAGTAAACTAACATACATCTAATTTGGTAATTTTCAAAGTAGAATAAGACACGCCTAATCTTACTATTTTATAGTAGACTAATGTACACCTAACCTGAATTTTTATAGTAGACTAAAACATGCCTAATTTGATATTTTTGTATTTGAATAACCTACATCTAATTTAGCAATTAAGTAGAATAACACATGTCTAATCTTACAGTATTAATGTAGACTAACACGACTAGTCTCGCTAGTTTTATACTACACTAACACATGCCTAGTCTCGCTAGTTTTATAATACACGAACACATGCCTAGTCTCGCTAGTTTTATAATACACTAACACATGCCTAATCTCGCTAGTTTTATAGTACACTAACACATGCCTAATCTCGCTAGTTTTATAGTACACTAACACATGCCTAATCTCGCTAGTTTTATAATAGACTAACACATGACTAATCTTGCTAGTTTTATAGTACACTAACACATGCCTAATCTTGCTTGTTTTATACTACACTAACACATGCCTAATCTTGCTAGTTTTATACTACACTAACACATGCCTAATCTTGCTAGTTTTATACTACACTAACACATGCCTAATCTCGCCAGTTTTATAGTACACTAACACATGACTAGTCTCGCTAGTTTTATAATAGACTAACACATGCCTAATCTCCCTAGTTTTATAGTACACTAACACATGCCTAATCTCCCTAGTTTTATAGTACACTAACACATGCCTAATCTCCCTAGTTTTATAGTACACTAACACATGCCTAATCTCCCTAGTTTTATAGTACACTAACACATGCCTAATCTCGCTAGTTTTATAGTACACTAACACATGCCTAATATCCCTAGTTTTATAGTACAGTAATGCATGCCTAATCTTGCTAGTTTTATAGTACACTAACACATGCCTAATCTCGCTAGTTTTATAGTACACTAACACATGTCTAATCTTGCTAGTTTTATAGTACACTAACACATGCCTAATATCCCTAGTTTTATAGTACAATAATGCATGCCTAATCTTGCTAGTTTTATAGTACAATAATGCATGCCTAATCTTGCTAGTTTTATAATACACTAACACATGCCTAATCTCCCTGGTTTTATAGTACAATAACACATGTCTAATCTGACGATTTTTATAGTATACAAAGCATTGACTACATTTATAGCAAACTAACACATAATTAATATGAATATTTTTCTAGTATATCAACATAGATCTAATCTGACTAGTTTCTTAGTAAACTAACACATGTCCAGTCTACAATTACACACATTTTGATGTACAAGATATTTTTTCAGATAACGTGCACTGTTACATACAAAAATTATCCAATCTTACACGCTATACATGTGATTTTACCAACATTGTTGTGTGCAACTTCGCACAATTTCGATATATTGTAACACAACCTTTGTGTAAACTTACATAATAATCTGCCTAAGTTTACACGCTATACATGTGACTTTACTCGCATTGTTGTGTGCGACTTCACACAATTTCGATATATTGTTACTAGCCTTTGTGCAAACTTAGATAATAATCTGCCCAAGTTTACATGCTATACACGTGACATTACTCGCATTGTTGTGTGCGACTTCCCACAATTTCGGCGTATTGTAACACAGCCTTTGTGTAAACTTACATAATAATCTGCCTAAGTTTACACGCTATACATGTGACTTTACTCGCATTGTTGTGTGCGACTTCACACAATTTCGGCGTATTGTAACACAGCCTTTGTGTAAACTTACATAATAATCTGCCTAAGTTTACACGCTATACATGTGACTTTACTCGCATTATTGTGTGCGATTTCACACAATTTCGGCGTATTGTAACACAGTCTTTGTGTAAACCTACATAATAATCTACCTACGTCTTCACACTATACCTGTGATTTTACTCGAATTGTTGTGTGCAACTTCAGTGTATTGTAACACAGTCTTTGCGTAAACTCACACAAAAATCTGCCTAGGTTTACACGCTGGAAATGTGACTTTACTCGTATTGTTATCAAACAATTTTGATGTTCTTGTAAGGTTACACAGATATACGTGTAATTTACTTGATATTAACTTTAGAACATTTCTCCAATAAGGCAAAGTGAATAATGAAATAATTCATGTAACAACTAAGATATTTATTGCTAAAATTGATACAAAATCTAATTCAATATAAGAGGTATTTTGATAAGAATTCATCGATCACGTCACAAACATTTAGAATTCGTTAGAAATATATGCCGTGTTAGCCACACTGTTAGCCATTGTAATTCACATTAACAGCTTTATTCCTCGTGTTAGCCACACTGTTAGCCATTGTAATTCACATTAACAGCTTTATTCCTCGTGTTAGCCACACTGTTAGCCATTGTAATTCACATTAACAGCTTTATTCCTCTCCTTT
>NW_013666886.1:50772-53813 GCF_000517525.1 Limulus polyphemus | reverse complement strand
TTTTTTTTTTTTTTTACAGCAAAGCCACCCAAAGGTTTTCAGCGCATAACTGTGCCTAATTTTGAAGTGATACACCAGAGGGAAGGCAGCTATCAACAGTATCCACCATTCAACTGTCAGGCAACTTTTGTCTGTTCGAATAACTGGACTTGATAATCACTCTTATTATACATCCACGACTGCAAAGCGCGTTTCTGCAACAACGGGACGCGAACAATAGTTGCCTAAGAGTTGGCGGTGGGTGTTGTTGACTAGCTACCTTTCACTCTAACCTATCAGTTCATAATCGGGGACGGATACCTCCAGATAGCTCTTATGTAGCCTTGTTCGTATTTCTGAAACAAACAAATAGTTTCTTTTAAACAAAAACGATCCTAATTTCTTTAATTTGTACTCGTTTCTTCAATTCATCAGTTTCGTATATCATACAAGCATTGAATAGAGCTTTATCGAACTCTTAACAGCGTGAAAATTATGCTAAGACGAAGATACCAGATAGCTCTAGTCTTTTGGCTTGACGCAAAATTCTTAGACAAATTAAACCAATCTAATCTGTGTTTGACATTTTAGTAAGACAATAAACGTAATGAATCTTTTGCATCTAAACATGAGAAAGCGAAACGTTCTCCTATCTCATTACTTAGAAGTTGACACTTTTTTTTTGATAATACGTGACTTTTTTTTTTTTTTTATTAATTTCAAATCACCAGAGATCGCTGCATGTGAGTCAACCTGCGTATATATATAAAATTGTTTTCTTAACCGAACTGGACTGATTTATTTGAAAACTAAAGACAGGATAATTAAATATAATCTAAATCATTTATTATCAAAGTAATCCTTGTACTTCTGTATATAGATGTGTCAGTAAATCTTAGCGTCTTTTTTCACGTAATCTTATAAATAAATGCTATTAATATATTTTTTGTACCTAAACTAACAAAAAAGTTAATACCGAGATTAACTAAATATGACATTACCATGTTAATCCCTTTACGTGCTCTGACTTCCACCGAAGTCGCTAAATGTTTTAACCGTCAAAGATACATTCATTCGTTACGACAGAAAAAAATAATAACTTCATTCAAAAAGAAAGAAAAAAACATTAAACTTCTCAACAATCTACAAAAAAAAACAAAAAAAAAACAGTTAACCCTTAAATTACTAACTTGTTTCTATATACCGTTCACTACCGGTAGGGGTCATATATATGGAGTAATTTTACGTTTTGCCTGTTTTAGCACTCCGTATTATTGAGTGAACTCTCTCTCCTGTTCTAAGTGACATACATTGAAGACCCCAGCAATAATTAATTGGTGTAATTGAAACATTGATCGTTATATTGTTCTTATTTGTGTATGGGTGAATCTTATGTTGCTAGGGTCCCTGGAGTCATGCAATTTAGCGCATAACGATTTTTTTTTAAATATTTAAAACGCCGATGATGTCCATACGCTCCCCTCCTTCTCGGTAATTGTAGGATTGATGTTCAAGATCAAAGGACTGACGATTCACTTAAAGTATTTGTTTGTAATGTAGCACAAAGCTACACAATGGGCTATCTGTGTCTGCCCACCACGGGTATCGAAACCCGGATTCTAGCGTTGTAAGTCCGCAGACATACCGCTGTGCCACTGGAGAGGGGTCACTTAAAGTAAGCACACTACACAGCACATCGCTGGCTCAGCGGTAAGTCTGGGGGGCTTATAACGTTAAATACTGGGTTTCGATACCCGTGGTGGGAAGACCACAGATACTCCATTCTGTTGTTTGTGTTCAACAACAAAACGAACAAACATGCCGTACAAGAAATCAGTGAGAAAATTTTCTTCACATATAAACACTCCGCTATTTTTCCGATAGCCAATTTTTCAAGACACGTGTGTTATCACTACAGCAGGTAATAACGAATTTTCGACATGCCACTTGAAACCTGGGATCATTTCCTTCACAAATTTCTCGTTTTTAAAGCACGTGGATCAGTCGTATTAGCGTTTTATTATTGCTTATTAACAGTTGGAGCATGACAGCATCTTGATTATTGCGTTATCTATCTACACGTTTACGCTTCTACAATGTGCGTCGCGTTTAGAATACATGTTTATAAAGCATCTAACGCGTGATTGAGGAACAGTCGCAAAATACTCTTTAAATTGGATAAATTCTTGAAATGTGTGCGTCAACTGTCAAGTTCAGTGCGATACGCACATTTTCAAAACTAATCCAGCTTTGTGAACATGAAAAAATAAGTAGAAAATAAATAGTAGAGGGGGAAATAATTCTGGACTGGTAAGAAATTTATAAGTACAAGAACAGACAATAGAATCATAATTCATTAGTTCGTATACATTCTTCATCATTGTATAATCACTGAAGGTATAGGTAGGCATGTGTAAAACGATAATACCATAAATTGTCATTATTTTCGTAAGAGACCTCAATATTTGATGTTTATATTCTGTGTCATTAAATAATTAACCGTGTCACTTTGGAAACATCATCTCCATTATAAGATCAAAAACTAAAATTGTCATTTTAATTTCACCTTATACACATTAGTTACGATTAAATTAAAGAACATACTTTCCGGATTAACAAGTCTAATTATTGGAGTAATACAACTTATTATAAAAACAATATCGGAAATTCTGTTTATCTAACATGGATGTTTGTAAACCTTGGATGCGTGAGCCTTCGTAAACCTCAAATTCTTGTTAATTATGTTGTTAACGGTAGCAGATGCACCCAGCTTCATTGCAGTCGCTTGTTGTTGCTTTTTGTTGTTGTCGTTTTTGGGGGTAGGGGGTCAGAGGGTTCTCTTTCATTTTCCGAATGAAGGCGTTGCTCACGATTGGCCTAAAATTTGGTGTGTATGCCCTCGCTGCTACCCTGCGCGAGTTTTGACACTTCCATGGATGAAATTGAAATTCCCTTCTTCCGAAATCTGTACCATTTAATCACCCTGGCGCCACTTTTTCACATTTCCTTGGATGAAATTGAAATTCTCTTCTTCCGAAATCTGTATCATTTAATCACCCTGG
>NW_013666886.1:37851-49772 GCF_000517525.1 Limulus polyphemus | reverse complement strand
CGAAATCTGTATCATTTAATCACCCTGGCGCCACTTTTTCACACTTCCTTGGATGAAATTGAAATTCCCTTCTTCCGAAATCTGTACCATTTAATCACCCTGGCGCTACTTTTTCACACTTCCTTGGATGAAATTGAAATTCCCTTCTTCCGAAATCTGTATCATTTAATCACCCTGGCGCCACTTTTTCACACTTCCTTGGATGAAATTGAAATTCCCTTCTTCCGAAATCTGTACCATTTAATCACCCTGGCGCCACTTTCTCTAATTGATGGTCAGTAATTCACTGTAAACCGAAAACATATGGTCCATATCCCACATCAACACACCACTGCAATGGCACGTGCAAATCGTTCGGAAAAAAATCAACTAACCATTCGTATAGTCTTATAATAAAAATTATACAAAGCGATAAACTGTGTATACAAGAATGTAGCAATTGTTCAACTACATGGAATATGACTAAGAAATATGTGTGTGCATATGTTACTTAGGGCTGTTTAATTGTTTATATTTACTTTATTATGTTGGTATTTAGCCAGTAACAACATATATTATTACTTACCATAACTCTTGGTATGTGTTGAAAAGCACCTAGTATTTAGCTGGTAAACACTTGTATGTAACTATATAGTGCATGTTAGCATATAGTTGTATGTGCTAAATAGCTCTTGGTATTTAGCTGGTAACCACTTGTACGTGACAACATAGTGTGTGTTGGTATATGGCTAGTAGAAACCGTATGTGGATTAAACATTTAATAGAAATGACGACCCTCCACTCCCTTTCCCTGTCAAACTCCAAATTGACTTGAACTTTAAAGTATACAATTACACCAAGATTTTAAAGTGTCAGGTCTTCCATTGTCTATTCCACACGTAATGAGGTCAAGAGACCAAGCTCTAAAGTTTTTAATAATATCATAATTCACGGATTAATGTTGTAAACCTTCCTTTTTGGAAATTACTGTTAGTTCCCTGCAACTAACTCTGGAACGATAAGTCATTGCAACTAACTCTGGAACAATAAGTCATTCAATGCAACTAACTCTGGAGAGGTAATTCAATGCAACTAACTCTGGAGAGGTAATTCAATGCAACTAACTCTGGAGAGGTAATTCAATGCAACTAAATCTGGAAAGGTAATTCAATGCAACTAAATCTGGAAAGGTAATTCAATGCAACTAAATCTGAAGAAGTAATTCAAAGCAACTAACTCTGGAGAGGTAATTCACTAATTCCATAGAAATAAGTCACTGCAACTAATTCTTGCGAGATAAGTCACTGTAACTAATTCTGGGAGAATAATTCACTAATTCTAGAGAGATAAGTCACTGCAACTAATTCTGGCGAGATAAGCCTATATCGATCGCATTAGTCAATCCTTCTTTGTCGCCGCTGCTGAAAGGGAGGTTTTAAAATCAACTCTTACCAAAACATAACTGTGATCAACATTTGCTGATTAGTGTCGATCATGATTTCAATCGAAAATGCTATATCTCCAGAATTAGTTGCAG
The DNA here is from genome assembly GCF_000517525.1 of Limulus polyphemus. Taxonomy (NCBI): domain Eukaryota; kingdom Metazoa; phylum Arthropoda; class Merostomata; order Xiphosura; family Limulidae; genus Limulus; species Limulus polyphemus. Next base: position 48,256 of record NW_013666886.1, on the reverse strand, counting down.
TGACTTATCTCTCCAGAATTAGTGAATTATTCGCCCAGAATTAGTTACAGTTCTCTAGTCTTACACTGCTAAATTAGGGACGGCTATGAGCAGATAGCCCTTGTGTAACTTTGCGCGAATATTCTAATGGCAGAAAGAAACGGACAGAGAGCGACGTTTCATATATCGGTTTATTAGAGCTGTATGGAGATGATAGATATGTAAAAAGGCATTCCACCTCCTGGCACTACTTTCCTCGACGTGGCTGTACATTACCAGACTCGCTACGCAGTCATTGAAAGAAGACAGCTAGTCATCACCACCCACCGCCAACTCTTGGGCTATTCTTTTACTAACGAATAGTGGGATTGACCGTCACGTTATAACGCCCCCACGGCTGAAAGGGCGAGCATGTTTGGTGTGACGGGGATTCGAACCCGCGACCCTCAAATTGCGAGTCGAGCGCCCTACGTTTTGTTTGTTGTCGATACATTGAACACACATACCTTACATTAAAGTCGATAACTTACAAGTATCATCACTGCTTTCGTGACTTCCAGAAAACAATAAACTGGATGTTGAAATCATGGACCTGCACACTATCTACTTAATTTCAGTATGTAGAAAATAACTCCAGAAATCACACAATAATGGTGTGTTAAAAACTCGAGGTGTACGATGACGTCATCTTTATTTCATGCCTCATTAGCCTTGGTAATCTAATTAACCGTCCCCTAAGAACAATGGTCCCCAATTATTTTCCAAAATGGGTCCTCATCAGATGTTGACCATAAGACTAAGGACCGGGATTGAGTTGGATGGAGAATATATCATTCCTGAAATACAGTTTTACTTATCCGATCGTAGAGCTGGCTACAAATCACGCTTTCGAGGGCCTGTTGTAGCCCGGGGACCACTGTTCTAAAACAATCTCCCTCCGCTACGTTAGTATTAGTACAACAAAACAATCAATTTCTAAAACATGAACGCCACTTAGTACCGGCTTATAAAATAAGCAGTAAGCGATCTACTTACACCTTTGACCTGTCCTGTTTGAAGATCAGTAATACAGCATAAAGTAACGAGCAATACGTGGACAAAATCATTATTAATAAACATATAACTTATGAAAATTATCTTGCAAGGTAAGTCTCGATATATATTCATATTATAACAGTAAACTTTATGTGTTTAAGTAATCAAGGTGGCTATGTTCCACTTTGTCAATGTTTCCTTTATTTAAGTAATCAAGGTAGCCATGTTCCACTTTGTGAATGTTTCTTTATTTAAGTAATCAAGGTGGCCATGTTCCACTTTGTGAATGTTTTCTTTATTTACGTAATCAGGGTGGTATGTTCCACTTTGTGAATGTTTTCTTTATTTAAGTAATCAAGGTGGCCATCTTCCACTTTGTGAATGTTTTCTTTATTTAAGTAATCAGGGTGACCATGTTCCACTTTGTGAATGTTTTCTTTATTTAAGTAATCAGGGTGGCTATGTTCCACTTTGTGAATGTTTACTTTATTTAAGTAATCAAGGTGGCCATGTTCCACTTTGTGAATGTTATCTTTATTTAATTAATCAGGGTGGCTACGTTCCACTTTGTAAATGTTATCTTTATTTAATTAAAGAAGGTGGCTATGTTCCACTTTTTGTATGCTTTATTTATTTAAGTAATCATGGTGGCCATGTTCCACTTTTTTTATGCTTTATTTATTTAAGTAATCATGGTGGCCATGTTCCACTTTTTGTATGCTTTATTTATTTAAGTAATCATGGTGGCCATGTTCCACTTTTTGTATGCTTTATTTATTTAAGTAATCATGGTGGCCATGTTCCACTTTGTGAATGTTTTCTTTATTTAATTAATCAAGGTGGCTATGTTCCACTTTTTGTATGCTTTATTTATTCAAGTAATCAAGATGGCCATGTTCCACTTTGCGAGAATTTTGTTTATTTAAACAATCAAAGACGTTACGTTCCACTTCGTTTGAGATTTGTTTATGGTGGCGTTAAAAGTTTTTATGTTATCTCGTTGTTGTTGTTACTGTTGCTTCCAAGCAACCACTATTTAGTGTCAACAATCCTATTTGGGACTGTTATAACGTTCAAAGCTGACAACACGTGTAAAGTCGGTTGGCTATACATCTTGACAATTGTTTATAATAATTAAATATATTTTAATAAGATAGAGTGTTACTATCCTAAACCAACTGTAAGCACAGGTGTCACACCAAGAAATATATGCACAGAATTAATAAAATATTATATCAATACATTACATATTTCAGTGTGTAGCTAAAGAGGCCGAATACTTCTAGTAAAAGATAGTAACGAAGAAAACAGAGTATATTTCTAGCTTGTTTCATTGGTTAAGCTCAAAACTGCACGATAAACTATCTGTACAGTGCCCAATGCAGGGATGGAACCCCGAATTTATGAGTTATAAACACTCGAGATTACATTCGAGTTACTGAGGGATAATTGCACAGTGAATAGTTACTTCAGTTACCATTTATTTATTGCGAGCTCTATAAGCCTCCTCTATATAGTGTCCTTCTAAGGTAATGGGTGAATGCTATTAAGACCATACTTCGTTTCTTCAATATTACTAAGTTTTGAAACTGTGATCAAATGCAATGTTATGTATGAATGCACCTCATGATATATATACTATTGTTAACTTTAAATCTAGATTTTTAAATTAAAAGGACCTACTACATTTTCCGAATATATATACATTGTTGTTGTTTAAACATGAAGGAAGGACATGCCCTCGTCTCCATATATAAATTATGCTTGCATTTCCCCTCACTGTTTTAATATTTAAGAAACAATGCAATCGAACTATGGTTATATAAGTTCATCAAATTTTAAAACTTTTTTTATGAGGATATTAATGTGCTCCCTTATCAGAAGTTTAGTTTATAACTTATTCTTATTGTGAGCAATAATAATAATGTCTCAAATCAATCAGGCAGTATGAAAACAAGCAAGCTGAACCGTGCCATAAAGCGTGGAACTTGGTGTTACCATCAACAAGTTATTAATTATATACGTAGCACTAGTTAAAAGTTTTTCATGTACTTTTGTTAACAGAATCGTTAAAAAATGCAGTGAAATTAGAAAAAGGTAAACTAATATCAACGTTCGATAAAATGAAAATGTCATTTTTGTCATATGTTCCAGGTTTATCATGTCAAATCTTTCCAAACCCTTAACAAATTTCACAAACTGATAAAAGAAAAAAAATACTGTCAAATCCTAACTCCGCAACAAAGAAAAATTTGGTTCTTAACAGTTTTGCCTCTCCAATACTTTATGCCTTGCCAAAGGTACATAAAATAGGAGATTCTTGTAGACCGAACCGTGTCAAATATATAGATACATCTTATAATGATGTAGCTAAATGTACATCACATAAATTTATGTTCTTGATGACAATAACGCGTATACAGTTTAAAATTCTGTTTAGCTGTTATTACCGTATTATTATTTAATGATAAAGCTGATAATTCTTCAGAAGACAAACTACAAATGAACAATGTCTCAATCGTTGAAACTTTAGTTGTGATAGTTTAACCAAAGCTTGTGTGGAAAATGTATTTTTTTTTCAATCCAAGAATGAGACTTATAAATAGATTGAAGGTTTATCTATGGTTTATCTTAATTGTTGTCTAATCTTTTCACAGATTTGAAACTAATGCTTTACAGAACACTAAATGGAAAATGCGAAATTTGGATTAGATATATCGATGACACTTTCGTGGTGTGGCGGCATGGTAAAAAAAAAAATAGATTTTGCTAATTACCTGAACAGTTTAGAACCTAATATTAATTTTTACTATGGGATTGAAGAAAACAATAATTTGCCGTTTCTTGAGGAAAATAAATTCGAAACCACTGTTTATTGCAAACCTTTTTTTCCTGTTATAATTCTGCAACACAAAAATCGTGTTTTTTTCCTGTTATAATGCCACAACACAAAAATCGTGTTGTTTTTTCCTGTTATAATGCCGCAACATTAAAAATCGTGTTGTTGTTTTTCCTGTTATAATGCCGCAACATTAAAAATCGTGTTGTTTTTTCCTGTTATAATGCCGCAACATTAAAAATCGTGTTGTTTTGTTTTCCTGTTATAATGCCGCAACATTAAAAATCGTGTTTTTTTTTGCTGTTATAATGTCGCCACACTAAAATAATGATTTCCTGTTATAATGCCGCAACATAAGAACATTTCATGTTTCTATTCTTATGTTTAAAGATCTTGAAAGTTATGTTCTACACAAGATGATTTCAAAAGGAAATCATTATCAATTAAATATTTAGCGTCGACAGATTCTTTTCACCCAATGTTGTTGATACAACCGTTAAACAATTTATTAAAATTATAACTAATTATTAAAAACGTAAACTAAAATAAACGTTTCAGAAACTAAATAAAATGCAAATGTTATTTTTGTCCGTGTATTCCAGATTACGTAAAATCTTTCAGAAACTCAAAAAGCAAAATTAAAATTTTTGTTTATGATTTATAAGTCTTTGACTAACATTTGTCAAGTACTAAATAAAACTAAAAGTGTAATAAATGTTATTGAAAAAATACAAAAAATGAACATGATGAATATGAATGCGGTAATGCATACGTGGTCAAACTAAAAAAGAAGTTTACACCGGTAAAATCTGGGTTTCCATTAACCGCGTTGACACGGAAGGTAGCTCAACATGGCTTTGTTCTGACACGAAAAAAAAAAACAACTTACAGTACAAATTATCTGAAACCTTGCAGTAAAATCTGGATTATCACGAACTGTAGAAATAAAAAACAAAGTTATTAACCAAGACTTCCAAGTTGACAACAGAAACGCTTAAGTACCTTCTCAATTGCATTTCCGAGATAAACGCATACTTCCAAAGAATTAGCAGCGACCTCTGCAAATTTATAAATTGCTTTAGTATTGAACGAGATGCGAAATATTTCAGTGATGGAAGAAAATCAACATTTTCATAAAGAGATGAAATACCAAATGATTTGTCGAACTTAGGGGAAGATGTTTTCTTCGATTTGTGAATTGCAGGAATATTATATATAGTATAGAACTAAAGTTCATAAAAACTTTAATTAAAGCTTTAATGTTATCAAAACAGGCATTATTAGTTGTTGTTGTTTCTTAAGTATATGCGTGAGATTACCGAGAAAGCACCAAAAAAGAAATTAGTGGCCCTACAGCAGAATCAAATACCCTAAACATATCAATCATAAGCATTCCTTTCATATCAGTTTATGGAACACCTGACAACCTTACATGAGTTGAATTTGAGGGAAGAGGAGAGTTTGAAAAATACGCCCTCTTTCTGCTTTGGATTTGTTTTGTTTTGAATTTCGCACAAAGCAACACGAGGGCTATCTGCGCTAGCCGTCCATAATTTAGCAGTGACAGACTAGATAGAAATCAACTAATCATCACCACCCACCGCCAACTTTTGGGCTACTCTTTTACCAACAAATAGCGGGATTGACTGCCACATTATAACGCTCCCACGGCTGAAAGGGCGAGCATATTTGGTGGAAAGGGGATATCTGGTATCGAGACCCGGTTTTTAACGTTGTAAGTCAGAAAACATACCGCTGAGCCACTTAGGGGCGTTGCGGGATCACGTTGGCGTTGTTGACCAGTTTTCTTGCCAGAAGACAAAGTGAGACTGAAGAGGACACCTGAATATGTCGAAATTAGTTTCTCCAATATCAATACTTCCGACAGTTTGTTACATTTACTGTAGTTTTTCATTTACTGCTACATATGACATTGTTATTTTATTACTTTAGTCACGTGATATGATATACAAATGTTTGAGCCGAAAAGAAATGAAAAAAAAACGCCAAAACGTACAAAAAATATATTATTGTATCTTATCAATTTCCTTTCTCAGCCATCAGAAAGGATATAATTTGATTTTGACAGATAAGTTCACAACACTTGAGTTCACTAACCCTCTGACCTAATATTAACAAGACTGCTTTGTGAAAGAGTTCCACCAATCCACCAAACCGACTTTCTAAATACCGATTTCCAACAACAACTGTTATGGTCATAGAGGTTTCTGAATTACAGTTACAAGGCATGACGTTCTGTTTATTATCAACCATACGTGGCAACCATGTTAAGTAGCACACTAAATAAGCACTGGTTGTCCCTGTCTGAGCTAGGCATCGTGAATATCATCTCTGTCCTTGTTTTCCCCTCTACATGTGGCAAGGACAACACTTACAAGCCGACGCCCGTTTCTTCCGCGTGGACACTGTTGACTTCTCCTGGGCCTAAATTGTCTTCACCCTGTTGGGTGGTCATGCAGAAAGTGGTGTAGGATAAAGATCATTAATAAAATGAAGTTCAGGAAACACAACTTAAGTTATGATGTTGTTAAGTTGTCATTTCGCGCCACCCGCTTTACGGACAGAAACGTCTATTAACGCTGACGGCCTGATTAAGAATAAATTACTCTGCCTTCCTAGGCCTACTTCTTCCACACAAACACACACACACAAAGGTTATAAAATTACAAAATAATTTAATGTTATTAAAAAATCTAATTCTGATTTCTAACAGCACGAATTTACAATTCTCCAACGTATCATATAGTTCACAGGTGTTGTTCAAGTAACTGATGATAAAAATATAATCTCGACCACTATAATGTCTGTCCTATCTTAGCCGGCCTGATGAGCACTGGTATTCGACGAAAGGCCTCGTTGACAATCAATGTAACAGGCATAGTTTGGTTGACGTATTATTCCGGAAAGAGCGGTTACATACCCTTCTCACACTACCTACTAAATGCCAAAATGTAGTTCTGATACATTCCGTTCCACCGCGACTTTATAAAGCCTGTGTTTGTCACGTGTCTTACAGAGTTGCATATTCAATTTCGTTTTAATATCATATACTCAAGCCTACATACTCAGTTCTACTTCGCATTCAAGGTGTTATCCTTTCCCTTACGACTTTTCACCACTCTTAATGCTCAAGTTATCCAATAATATCCGTAAGTGAAGCGTCTTTTCAGGTTTTAAAATTTATTTTATTTTCTAGTTTAAAATTACCTCATGCAAGTTTTATTTTCTAGTTTAAAATTACCTCATGCAAGTTTTATTTTCTAGTTTAAAATTACTTCATATACGTTTTATTTTCTAGTTTAAATGTACAACTCTCACAATGGCATTTTTTTTTCTGAAAATTAAAAATAAACTGTACCTCACTGCAAAGAAAGCAAAGTAACGCTCCCAGTGGCACAGCAGTAAGTCTGCAGGCTTACGACCCAAAAATTCCGGTTGAGATACCGGTGGTGGGCAAAGTGCAAACAGCCTATTATGTAGCTTTATGCTTAACAGTAACCAAGCCAAATAAAGTTATTTTTTTATACACAATACCACTACAGGTAAATAAAAAAGAAAAATATTTTTATACAAATTTTTAAAGCACTCTCTTCTCGTCTTTATTAGTAGAGCACTCTCTTTTCGTCTTTATTATTAAAGCACTCTCTTTTCGTCTTTACTTGTAAAGCACTCTCTTCTCGTCTTTATTTGAATTAGCCTCTTAATACCACCCTCTGGACTGGGCGTGGCCAATTAGCAAGCGTACCCAGATCGTGAATCCAAGGATTCAAGGTTCGCCACTACCGTAAAAACGCGTTCCGTATCGAGTGCATTATAAAAGTGACAGTCAAATCCCACTATGGAAGAGATGATGGTTGGTACTTTTGACTAGCTAATTTCCCTCATGTCAGCCCCCCCCCCCCCAGTGGCACAGCGGTATGTCTGCGGACTTACAACGCTAGAAACTGGGTTTCGATACCGTGGTGGGCAGAGCACAGATACCCCATTGTATAGCTTTGTGCATAACTGCAAACAAACAAACCCTCATGTCTATCAGTTCAAAATTAGAGACGACTACTTTGTAAATAACCTATAGCTTTCCAAAACAAAAATTAATAACTGTTTGATAAAAAAGAAAGACATTTTGTATAGTACTAAAATGTTAATGTTTACGATGAAAACCGAGTGACTCACTCCTATCATATTCTCGCTAACATTTATTCAGTTAGGTTCTTGAATATACCTTGTTGGCAGCGGTTGATTTGCGATGTTCACTTCTGAATGGACAGTCTTCCAAGAAATAATGTTTTTTTGTTTGTTTTGTTTTTAATTTCGCGCAAAGCTACACGAGGGCCATCTGCACTAGCCATCCCTAATTTAGCAGTGAAAGACTAGAGTGAAGGCAGCTAGTCATCACCACCCACCGCCAACTCTTGGGCTACTTTTTTACCAACGAATAGTGGGAGTAACCGTCACATTATAACGCCCACACGGCTGAAAGGGCGAGAATGTTTGGTGGGACGGGGATTCGAACTCGAGATTGCGAGTTAAGTGCCTTAACCACCTGGCCATACTGGGAAAGAGAGAGAATGAAATATGAACAACGTTCTGGCACTATTAACTGCAGGATTACCAATACGTACCCAAGTTTAATCTTTTCAAGGTCGACTGTTTGTTTAAAAGTACACACTGATTATTCATTTAGTTATCCAAAGCACTGAATGAACAAGAGTTGATTTTTTTTTTAACTTCTCTCCTGTAAATAGAATTGTCATTCACTATATTTAATTAATTGAAATACAAAACTTCTACATGATTTCCACAAAATATAAAACGTGAATAGATGATATTTTAGATAAAAATTTACGCTAAAAAAGAAACGTACGTTGTTGGGATTATTACTTTTGGAATATTTTAATTTGTGAAAAATTTGTTTTTAGCGCAAAGCTACATATTGGAAAACCTGTGCCCTGTCCACCGCGAGGAATTGAACCCCGGATTTTGGCGATGGAAGTCCGTAAACCTACCGCCTACCCACCGGAGGACTTGCAGATGGAAAAACTGGTTATTTTGAAAGCAGGTCTGCACTGTAGATAATATACAATACAATAGTCTGTCCTGAGGAGCTTTGTGTAACTCGGTAGTTAGTCTGTCCTGAGGAGCTTTGTGTAACTCGGTAGTTAGTCTGTCCTGAGGAGCTTTGTGTAACTCGGTAGTTCGTCCGTCTTAAGGAGCTTTATGCAAGAGTATTTTTTTTAATGTGCTTCTGGAGCTTAAGGTTGTTCATTAAAAAACGTAAACAAGGTTAATTCATTACGTATCTTGATGTCTCAGCTTCTGGAGCTTAAGGTTGTTCATTAAAAACGTAAACTAGGTTAATTCATCGCGACGCGTATTTTGAATTCTCGCTTGATGTGATATCGAAACTGGTATTCTTATAACGTTAATTTCTCAGACATTATTTTTTTTTTGGAAGCTGTGATAAGTCTTGAGATGTTAAATTATTAAAGGAATACATTAACAATAGCACGTGATATGGGTTTTGAACCTATTGAAATGTTTTATACTTTTAATCACAGTAACTATTTGTGTAAGTGTAAAACCCGCACACGCACATCTATATATATATGCAAATATGCAACGGAAATGAATCATGAGACCGAGATTCAAACAAGCGATATTAAGATACAGATCTTTAGTTCTTTAGAGCTTGCGTCATCGTGATCGTCTAATTGGCATGAAATTATATGGAAATATCCTTAATGATGGCATTATAACTATGTCTTGAAAATACTCGAGTCTCGTCTGTTTCCTTCACGGCTTAGAACTTTGGTGTCTGATGGACCAAATACCTGGAACTTAAGAAATAAACAAAGATAATATAAAACGAATTTTTGTTTAGTGGTTTCCAACGTTTTGACAGATTTCAGCATTCAGACTACACTTTTTAAAATGTGTGTTTGTGTATTTTATATCAATTGTTAAAAACGTTATAAAGAATAAATACGTTTTGACAGATTTCAGCACTTAGACTACACCTTTAAAATGTGTGTGTTTGTGTATTTTATATCAATTGTTAAAAACGTTATAGAGAATAAATACGTTTGACAGATTTCAGCATTCAGACTACACCTTTAAAATGTGTGTGTTTGTGTATTTTATATCGATTGTTAAAAACGTTACAGAGAATAAATACGTTTTCTGAAAATCCTTTTTTAAAATCTGTACAAATATATTAATCATTAAGAACGAACAGTACGGTTAATTTTATTTTAAAACACCTAGTTTCATACACACTATTGCAGAGTTTGTTTGTTTGTTTTATAACTTTCATAGTTCTTAGCAGAAATGTCCAATCATTTTCGTATACCATTCCAGATTTGTTTCTGGTAACTTTCAACACCCGATACAATTTTCTGATAATTTTCAATGCCCATTGCAGAGTTTTCTGAGAATTTCACAACCCGTTGCAGAGTTTTCTGATAATTTTCAATGCCCACTGCAGAGTTTTCTGAGAACTTTCACAACCCTTTACAAATATACAGTCATATT
>NW_013666886.1:26092-36932 GCF_000517525.1 Limulus polyphemus | reverse complement strand
TAGACGGGTTTCGATACCCGTCGGGGGCTAAGCACAGACCATTGTGCAGCTTTGTGCTTATATTCAAACAAATAAATTTTCTTTTTTTAATTAAAATCTTATTCTAATTATATTTTTTTTTCTTCTTCTTATATACATTTATTTATCTTATGACTTTATGCTTTTACTTACTTTTTCTTTAAGTCTTAGTAACTGTTTTCACGGTTTCACAATTTCGAAAAATAATTTATGTTATAAATTTAAAACCCAAAAAGGGTTTGTTTGTTTGTTTATAATTATGCACAAAGCTACACAAGGGATATCTGTGCTCTGCCCACCACGGGTATCGAAACCCAGTTTCTAGCGTTGCAAGTCCGCAGACATTACTGCTGTGCCACTGAGGGTTTGTTTGTTTGTTTTTGGAATTTTGCGCAAAGCTACACGAGGGCTATCTGCGCTAGCCGTCCCTAATTTAGCAGTGTAAGGTTAAAGGGAAGGCAGCTAGTCATCACCACCCACCGCCAACTCTTGGGCTACACTTTTACCAACGAATAGTGGGACTGACCGTCACATTATAACGCCCCCATGGCTGAAAGGGCGAGCATGTTTGGTGGGATGCGGATTTGAACCCGCGACCCTCAGATTGTGAGTCGAGCGCCTTATCCACCTGGCCATGCCGGGCCTACCACTGAGGGAGGGCAAAAAGGGAGAAAACATGAAAAATATGGTTCTTTTAGAATTTTAAAAATTTTCTCAAAATACATTCATTTAAATGTTTACTGGCATATACATTTAAATGTTTACTGGCATATACATTTAAATGTTTACTGGCTTTTTTTCGGGATATCCAATACAGAATTTATGTAAATTATCTGTTTCACCAATAAATAATTCACCACAATTTACACATTTTAAAAGATATATTACGTTCTTACAATTGTAATTAAATGAATTATTATTAAAAAACTAAATTTCTTTATTACTGTTTTGGTAATTTTCATGAAACCTAAATTACACAAATCACAGTTCTTTCGGTTACAGCTGAAGATACCTTCCTTAGAATAATCTCTTTTCTTAGGTTTATTCAATAATCTATGCAAATTTGAAGTCACGAAACCGGTAGAAGAAACTAATAAAAGAACGAAAAAAAAAGCCTGATATTCCATTGTTTTCTTATATACCAACTGTATCATGAATCTGCGTGCTTTAAATATTCTTGTAAAAACTTAAGTTCGTTCTTTCCTCCATCCTATATTTTGTGCTTTAATTTTCGAATAGATTATAGAATATACATACAAGCAAACACATACATATATAATTTCCACCCCTTAGTATTCCTAGCACTGAGAGTTTAGGTACCTATAATTAATTCAACTGTTCTTGGTACCCCATATTTTGTAGTCTTTTTTTCCTTTCCCCAGTCCAATGTATGGTGTTGTTGCCGTTTTGTTTTTCTTATACACACATACATATATATATATATTTACTTTTAAAACATTTGTATTCAAAATCATGAAACAGTTGCGGTTGTTCTACCCATGACAAACCTTGTTTTAGAGATTTTTTAATTACTACACTAGCAGGATTCAATTGTTTTTAGGCCCAAGGTTACTGGTGTGAGGCATAAAGGTCACCATGCGCAGGAGAAGTTTAATCACAACATAATCACTGCATAAACATAGTTAATTGAAGGGAGAATAGGCCTTGGCCGATTTGCATAATTCTCCTGATTTCACATGGATTCAGTAACATAATTTACTACAAACTTTTAGAGCTCTAATTTCCTAGAAATAAACCGCGTAAATAGTGTTTCTTTTATTATACGAGACCAACGCCAAGCGTTTACACCACTTATTATGCTGATTTACATCACGTGACCTCTGTTGGCACACCCGAGTCCAATCAGTTCCGCTAAGCTAAACCCGATGGCATGACGTCATGTCCTCCTTTCCTCCACGCGGTTCACACCTTATCGACGCTTTCTATCTCTCCGCCGCCATGTCACTAATAATAAGACGCCCTACTGAATAATAAACAAGTTACCGCAAAACAGAATAATTGTTTTGATAACTGTAATTTGTTTTCTTGAGGTGAGAGGTCAGTCAGCCAGTCCACAGTTTCGTGTGATTCAGTAAAAATCAGATCGGGAAATTTTTACCAGTGTTTATTTGTTTGACCACACGTCGTCGGGATTCGGTCCATGTTTTGGACTAGGGAGGGTCAGTTTCAGCCTTGACCTCTTTCTCCCTCTCAGGAATTATTTTGTTTGCGCTGTTACCGAATCCTAGGTGATAAACCTTGTTACATTGTTGTTGCATTACTCACAGTATATTACAATTTGACCATATTTTTTTAATTAACATACCCTTTTCGTGCCATGTCCAATTCATGGGGTAATATTAACTCGTATAATTTCACTAGCTTCACTTATTTATGATTGCACTATTGGTCCGTGTTCACAATACAGTTCCGTTTAGCAGTCATATACACACACACATAATACTGTTTTTACATACAAAACCTTTTTAAAATAGAGCTACGTTTGTGTATAGGACTCAGTTAGCCTAGCACTGTTTGGCCTGTAAATTTCTTATCTATGATGTTTAGAGGGGAAAGGTACTTAGGGCTTCGTTGACCACATGTTCAACAGCCAGAGGTTAAGATTCCCCTGTACTCAATCTTGGTTCGACTTTATTTATATGTAAACTACATATTACACACACACTACTGATATTTTGGTATTAATGATCGTTAATATCTCTATCGTATCTTTCCAACGTTTCACTCTCCAGCAACAAAATTATTTTCTTGAATATTTATCTTCTCAAAATGAGCTATTATTTTAGACATCAAATTCTATTTCAAGTAATCGTAAACCTACCGAGAGAGTAGCTGAAGTAGGTGCTGCCCCCTGTATTGGAGATGTTCTCCTCCGCCGAGACGCCTGCTTACTATCTGTTCTTTTTCGTTAATATTTCAACGAGAGATGACCATTACTGGTTCAGTCTGGTAAAGGAAAATTGAAATATCTTCGTGATTTTGTGGGATTAATATATCCAATTAACTCTTGCCTTCTGTGAATATTGTTGCGGTATTCGGTATTATCCATGCAAGGTGCAATTCTTTTGTTGCTATCTACACGTTGCATTACGTGTGTATCTAAGCAACTCTTGCCTTCTGTGAATATTGTTGCGGTATTCGGTACTATCCATGCAAGGTGCAATTCTTTTGTTGCTGTCAACACGTTGCATTACGTGTATATCTAAGCAACTCTTGCCTTCTGTGAATATTGTTGCGGTATTCGGTATTATCCATGCAAGGTGCAATTCTTTTGTTGCTATCTACACGTTGCATTACGTGTGTATCTAAGCAACTCTTGCCTTCTGTGAATATTGTTGCGGTATTCGGTATTATCCATGCAAGGTGCAATTCTTTTGTTGCTATCTACACATTGCATTACATGTGTATCTAAGCATGAAAATATTCTCCATCCTTTAAAATTTCGTCGTACAGTAGCGTATACAAAGGTATCAAAGGTCAGGTACATCATGCAGTAAATGTGTATTAGTGTCAAAGGTTAGAAATGTTATACAACTTAAAGTACTTTATATATTATTAGGTCATCGGTTAGGTACATTACCCAATGTGATCTATTTAAGGTTTAATGCACCAAATAACATGAAAAACTTTATTCTTAATAACTTTTCGCCTAGGTTTACTTAACTATAATGGCCAGAAGCCCTCGAAGTGTCGAGGGGGGTTACTAGCGGAACGGGTTAATAACATGAAAAACTTTATTCTTAATAACTTGTCGCCTAGGTTTACTTAACTATAATGGATAGAAGCCCTCGAAGTGTCGAGGGGGTTACTATCGGAACGGTTTAATAGTGTGAAAAACTTTATTCTTAATAACTTTTCGCCTAGGTTTACTTAACTATAATGGATAGAAGCCCTCGAAGTGTCGAGGGGGTTACTAGCGGAACGGGTTAATAGCTTCTTTTAATATCCAACAAGAATGGCACAAATATCTAGTTATGTGTTCTTTTATTTACTTGTTATTCCTTTCATAAATAATATTGGTTGTACTAGTTATTATATCAAATGTAATTACTTTAATTTTATTATAAAAGATTGATTTGTAGTGTTAACTTAGAATTTGGATTTAGGACTAACTTAAACCTCATAAGCTGGCGCCCCACAGTAGCACAGCGGTATGTCTGCGGATTTACAACGCTAGAATCAGGGTTTCGATACCAGTTGTTCACTGGTCGTCTATTAGGGACCAACTCTAAAACTAAGTACATTGGTACACTCAAAATATGTCCGGTTCATTTATTTGACACCGATACCTGATCAAAATATTATGATCAGTTATTGTTCACTTTGACTAGCTACCGACTATATATTCATTAGGATTGGGATCAAAATGAATAGAATCCATTGCTTTTCAATCGGATATCGGATCGTTTTGAACCGGATCTGTTGGGTGCCCCCTCTAATCAGGCTTTTGGGTCAGGTATGATCTCTTTCGGATTAAATTTGATCAGGGCGTTTTAAGAGTGCATAAAGATTAATACATGAGCTAAGTGGCCATAGTTTGTTTGTAGTTAAGCAGAAAGCTACACAATGGGCTATCTGTGCTCTGCCCACTACGGATATCGAAACCCGATTTCTAGCGTTGTAAATCCGCAGACATACCGCTGGGTCACCGAGGGGCAAACGGCCATGTCAGAGATCCCAAGATTCAGGCGTAGCCGTCCCTAAGTTTGAACTTTTGACCAGGGGGAGGTCAAACAGTCAGCAACACTATGTGATTACCCGTAACAGAACAGAAACATTGATAATGCGCCCATAACTAGAGGGAAGGCAACTAGTCATTACCACCCACTGCCAACTTTTGGCCTACTCTTTTACCAACGAATAGTGGGATTGACCGTCACATTATAACGCCTCCATGGCTGAAAGGGCGACCCTGTTTGGTGAGACGGGGATTCGAACCCACGACCCTCAGATTGCGAGTCGAGCGCTCTAACCAGTGTTCTATATGATGGCCCTGGTTATACACCATTGCTGTGTAGTACGATTTCCAATACAAGCGGCTTTTGCCCAATATCCGAGTTCGATATTGTCCCCACTCTTCTTTATAAGTCTTCCCAAGTCCGTCAACATGTAAAGACCAAGAAATTCTGAGGCCTCGTTTCAGAAACCAAAAGGCACAGAAGTCCATGAGGTATCAGTGCATAGTATGCTATGATTGTCCATTAGTACTCACTTCTCATGGGGGAATTACGTGTGGCTGGGTGCTTTGCCTTGTTGGAGCCATACTACCTTAATATCCTTACGTGTGGCTGGGTGATTTGCCTTGTTGTTGAAGCCATACTACCTTAACACCCTTACGTGTGGCTGGGTGATTTGCCTTGTTGTTGAAGCCATACTACCTTAACACCCTTACGTGTGGCTGGGTGATTTGCCTTGTTGTTGAAGCCATACTACCTTAACACCCTTACGTGTGGCTGGGTGATTTGCCTTGTTGTTGAAGCCATACTACCTTAACACCCTTACGTGTGGCTAGGTGATTTGCCTTGTTGAAGCCATACTACCTTAATATCATCCAATTTCTTCCAGTATAGCAGTGCCAGCACGTTAAATTGAAATAGTATGCATATTTTGTCATTATATTTTATTTAACTCTACGGATGTTTAACTTCCCACTACACCTGTAACTTGCAGCCATCAGATATTATTTGGAAAAATTCTAGTAATATTCTCTCCCCCACTCTATTTCTGTGTGTGTGTGTGTGTGTGTGTGTTTTGAAATTTATCACTGATAGGACGAAATTAAACCTTCGGGCATTTACAGATACTTGAAGAGACATATGCTTCATCCAATATGACGAATACGCTTCCATTTATCACATAACGAATACCACTTACACAGCTTTCAACAGCTTACTTCCATTCAGCTATATGCCTTAGGAGGAGCACTGTTCTTGCAGACATAAATCTGTGCGAATTATCTTGTTTACAGTTCCTAGTTTAGATGCATTAAATCACCGTGTTCTTGAGATAATTTTAGTGACAAGCTGTATAACCTTCTTCACTACCTCCGGTGTGCGACTAGTAGCTGGTCATGGAGTTGCCTCCATTTTCCGTACATAAATCGTGTCTTCCCTTACTTTTATAATTGCAGAATAGAAGAACTTCGTTTCAAAAAATCTGTATTGTAACTTTATCAGAAAGGGTCAATTTGCAAATCATTACACTTCGTTTGAACTGTAACAAGAAGGACAAGACTAAAAACCCGGGTTCGCAGGCCAAGGTCAAGAGGATTAGATATGAGAGTTTCTACCGTTGGCCGTAAATATACACACAGAAAGCATGGTTTGCCAACTTCTCTGCATCTGTTTAACAACAATCGGTTATTTACACCAGGGCCCACATATGTGGACTCGCATTATATTTCCATCTTTATACTTTCCATCTTAATTAAAGGAAATCATTCTTCGGTAAACAAAAAAATATATAAACACAGCATGCCTTAATTGTCTTTGTGTTATATCCACCCTCCATATTGTACTAGTAAAATCTTCATGAGCGAACAAGAAGTATTGATTTGATCCCATACATCTTTATGGGGTTACTTTGCCCTGCTGTACATTTGAACTCACCTTACGTCAGTAGATGGCGTAATCTTAATCTGTATACAAATAATTAAAAGCTAAAGCGCTTCTAGGTAATCTTAATTGATTTCTTCTGCTGTTAAAGAATCGTTCTTGTGATGTAAGTTGAAAAAAAAACAAATTCTACATAATTCATACACTACACTTATAATGTCTTATGCGAGTCCTTAAGATGAAATTGCTTATAACGTAACGTAATAGCGGTTCTAATGGGAAAAACAACTTATGAGTCACGCAGTGCAGATCATAAGATAGAACCTGGCCTGATGCTTCAAATAGTACACATCTTAAGGTTGAAATGGCTTATGACTTCATGTAATACAAGTCACAAGGTTGAAAAGGCTTATGACTTCATGTAATACAGGTCACAAGGTTGAAAAGGCTTATGACTTCATGTAATACAGGTCACAAGGTTGAAATGGCTTATGACTTCATGTAATAAAGGCACAAGGTTGAAACTGTTTATAATTTCACATAACGTATGTCATAAGTTTAAAAAGACTTGTGATTCACGCACTACAAGCATAATGTGAAATATCAATAATTTAATTTAATTTAGACACACACACACACGATTAAAAAAAACTACATATTTTTATGTTCTTACGTAAGAACACCGAAACATGTGGTCTTATTAAGTTTGGTCTCTGTTTTTAAATACATTATTTATTGTGTAATCATTTTAGTGTTATACTCCTTTTAATTGTATATACAAGACAAAATATGACTTATTATCCTCGCACAACAGACCATACGGTAAAATACGACTTATGATTCAAGCACTAAAAGTCATAAGGTTTGAATGGTTTATGATCCCATCTAATGTTAAAATGATTAATCATTTACAGTAACGCATGTCCCTAAAATTAAAACGAACTGATTATTTTATGTATACCTGTCTTAAGGTTAAAATTGTAGCAACTCTTAAGCTGCTATGGATTTAGAGATTCCAGTTCTTCATCGTTCTTCGCTTTTCTTCAAACTGCGAACGATACGGTTCGATTTCTTTACTTTTTATTGACCAAACTACTTAACACACCCTAGGAAATAGAAACTGGAATATAATGGTATAATACAAGGGGTAAACAAATGTATGGACATTTAATTTAATTTAGTAATTGAAAATATCACTACGTCACAGGATTTTATCTTATGTCTGTTAGGTGTCACCTGAAGGGTAGCTGCGTAACTTGGGTATTGTCACTGAAAGTATTAATACAAATATGCATAACTAAGATAACTACATACTGTAGAAGACTCCGTGTATATGTTCTCTTGCAGGCCCGCCGATAGCAATTCCGGGCCCCAGGGCAGAACAGTCAATGGCCCCCTAGAATAGGACTGCTGACTGCTATAACACTTTTTTTAATTTATTATTATTAATAACAGGAGAAAACGGGTAATTATTTTGTGTTGTAAATCTTAAGTTCCAATAAGAAAAAAAAACATATCCATCCCATCAGCTCGGGCCCTTTAAATCACTAGGACCCTGGGCAGTAGTCACCCCCTAGTCGGCGGCCTGGTCCCTCGTAGTTTTTGATACAGTGTATTTAGAAGGATGGTCACCATAGCATCAGAGACGCTGAAGTATGAGGACATGTATCATCGTATAACGTAAAGATCAAGTAATTATTGCGTTGTGAACTTTGATGTGTGTCTACCAACTGTCCTGAGTGGATAATCATAACAACCAAATCATATCCATGTCCTTACAAAGAAAGAAAGGAGAAGAAGGTTGGACAATTTCTTGACATCCCGTTTGCCAGTTCGAAGCAGTTATATTCATTTTGTTAAGTGTTTCGAGCATATGGTTGCCGTATTTGAATGTTCTTTGTTTCTACATTTACAAGGTTGTAGCACGTCCAGTATTATCACTACAAACAACTTTTATCTTTTTCTGATTTACAAAAAAAGATGGTGCTTTGTCCTAATCAATTTTTTTCTTGCCCGACATAAATTCAGCAACGTTATATATATATATTACGTAAAGAAATTAAAATAATATAAAGATATAAATACATAATAGACTGAGAAATATTTATGTCCCGAAAAACAAACAATAACAGCGACATCAACAACCGAATTTTTCGAAGCATAAATGATGTATAAGCACGTATTCATGCGCATATACTCGTGTAACCTTTCTTTTTTTATGTAACCCTAACTTCAGTAAGTTTAGACTTAAATTGTCGCCGAGATAAAACAAATGATTCCTCTCTTAACAGATGCCGAGGGGAGATATAAGCAAGGTACGAGACAACTGGCGCCGCCTACCGGATATGGTTATTTAACTGACAGAAAACCACTATCGATTAATGTAGTCATTGAAACGTTCCCTCGCTAACAAGAAGGGCGGTAATATTTCAAGATTACGGTGACCCAATATGAGCAGGAAATAACCATTTGTAGCAGAGAACCAATTAAAGAGTATACAAGCTGCAGCCAAAAAGACAACGCCTTTATTGGTTGAAAACAATCACAGAATGAGTACTGTATAAATAATTAAAACGCTACTTCTTATGAATCATATAACTATAAGATATAAGAGTGTTTCGTTTTCATAAAAAAAAGAAAATCACGTATTTGCTATTACTCCTTAATATAAGAGTTGCACTCCTACCTACAATATCGAACTGTTTTTTCGATCCACAAAATGTACGAATTATTTCTTGTGTAGATTGAGAGAATAAATGGATCTAAAGATGCCACTTAAGAGTAATGGGCACGTTATAAAACTAAACCTTATGTCCATTAAATTTATTACATCCTGTTCATTACAGGCCAATCACGTCCTTTTTTCTCTCTCATTACGTGTTTTACAGAAATATAAAAGACGTTTTGTGTGCACCGAATTATTTACGTCGGCTTTCAAACTTTTTTACTCTTTTACTTCAAAGACATATCTTTTATAATAGTCTTTTTTGTTAATAACTCTTGAATAAAAAACAACAACAAGAAAAACGAATATAGCATCAACAAATCAAGTTTTCTAATCATTAAGTTATTATACAATATAAACAGACAACTCTTCGCGTCTGACTTTATTATACCCTAACTAAAGAACATGATCTAAATTGGGTACTTTTATAAACAGTCTCCATTGTGAAAGACAAAGGTGAACTTCATATTGTGTGAAGAAAAATCAAAGGTAGTTTGAAACTAGAATTACCGATGGAATCCATTTGTGAACAAAGGTGAACTTCATATTGTGTGAAGAAAAATCAAAGGTAGTTTGAAACTAGAATTACCGATGGAATCCATTTGTGAACAAAGGTGAACTTCATATTGTGTGAAGAAAAATACAAGGTAGTTTGAAACTAGAATTACCGATGGAATCCATTTGTGAACAAAGGTGAACTTCATATTGTGTGAAGAAAAATCAAAGGTAGTTTGAAACTAGAATTACCGATGAAATCCATTTATGAACAAAACTGTTTACGGGCTCATGACTTTCTGTCAACTATAAGGCCCCTACTAATAATATGTGAATCACTTTAACCCCCCCCCCCCTGGTAGCACAGCGATATGTCTGCGGACTTGCACTGCTAGAAACCGGGTTTTCGATACTTGTGATGGGCAGAGAACAGGTAGCCCATCGCGTAGCTTTGCACTTAATAAAAAAGGAGCACAAGCTTAAAGCTACGTAAACAAAAAAATAACACTAATACTGTAATTAAGACCACTAATTACTGCTGAAGTTACACATGTATTTTACAGAGAAAATGATACCTTTCACACAAGGTTTTAGGTCAATTCTTTACTCTCGGTGTTGCAAAACATAAGATTACTCAATATCATGATATATGTGTAATCATCTATCTCAGGTTTTTTTTTACGTTCCGTTTTCCATAAATTGTGTCCTTGAGACTTTATCCGGGACGCTTAATTGTCCAGTTTTTGTTGTTGTTTTCTACGTATTTCCCGTAACATGTTTTACTTTAAAAGATATTCACAACATTTACACGATAAGCCAACTCTCAGCTGTAAAGTACTGCCTTTTATTAAC
Source organism: Limulus polyphemus (assembly GCF_000517525.1). Taxonomy (NCBI): domain Eukaryota; kingdom Metazoa; phylum Arthropoda; class Merostomata; order Xiphosura; family Limulidae; genus Limulus; species Limulus polyphemus. The sequence goes on along the minus strand of NW_013666886.1, from coordinate 26,267 downwards.
TGACATTTACACGAGAAACCAACTCTCAGCTGTAAAGTACTGCCTTTTATTAACTGACGTTGAGTTTAGCAAAATAGTCACACGATTTCGTTCTAAATTTATCCAAATACGCATGCGTCGCAGTATAACTGACAATTTTCTAGAAGGCAAAGTGTATCCTCTTTCCACGTAAATA
>NW_013666886.1:21188-25307 GCF_000517525.1 Limulus polyphemus | reverse complement strand
TAAGTACAAGAAACTTAACTAGTTCAGTTTAACTAGTACCCCCCCCCCACCCCCCACCACACACACACACTCCCCCAGTGGCTCAGCGGTAAAACTCAAAACCGCATGGTGGGAACAGCAAAGATATCCCACTGTGTAGCTTTGCGCTTAACAACATACAATCGGCAAGTTTTAATATAAGGGCAAATCGTGCAGTGTTTAACTCACTCACTAATAACTGTAGTAGAATGTAGCTTTAGGCTAAATGAAGTAATTTATTATGTTTCAACAGCAACGGCCTCAAAGTCATATTCAAATATCAGGTAATCAATATCAATAATTGGAATTACATTGCCACACCTTTCTATATTCGCCAGCGCTATAACTAATTTTTGGATCCACATAAATTTTCTCTTGAAATCAAAAAGTCTTCAATCTCAAGAAAAGAACAAATTGGATTCATTTCGGTGAACTAAGGCACTAACTATTATAACATCACCTGCCGTGAAGATGTCCTGTGGTTGTTCTATTATTTATAAATACAGACAAAGATGAATGAGTACTTCACGTCACGTCATCTCGTGAACAAATTTTAAAAGCGACCGGATGTGACGTTAGAACATAGATAAATAGGGACTTCAACTACACTTAACGCAGTTTTATTTTGTCAGCATACATATTCTATTTCCGGTAAAAAAAAAACTAATCTCCTTTCATCTTGTTTAGTTTTCCTGGTGCTAAACAGTTGTAATGACAGTAAAATATTATTTCTAACATGATAAATCATGTCAAATTATATGCAGATCTTACGAGAGAGAGAGAGAGAGAGAAAAAAAATAATTTCCTATAAACAAATGAAATAAGCACACTCATAAAATAAAATTCCTCGTTGGAAATCATGCTTAATAATTTACGTTCAGAATGTAATCCACACAACATAAACACATCATGTACATATCGACTATTTTAAATATAAAATCAAGTTAAGAATGTGACTTTTTTTTGTTCAAGTTGACCGAATCACTCAGTATATTATTTCTTATACATATCTACAGTCAAGTTTTTATAATGTAATTCTTACTGTTCAATGTAATCTGAACATTTCGTACATCATTTATTGTAAATATCATCTATTGTCAAGTTTTTATAACGTGATTCTTATTGTTCAAGGTGATCTGAACATACGGTACATCATTTATTGTAAATATCATCTATTGTCAAGTTCTTATAATGTGATTCTCATTGTTCAAGGTGATTTGAACATACGGTACATCATTTATTGTAAATATCATCTATTGTCAAGTTCTTATTATGTGATTCTTATTGTTCAAGGTGATCTGAACATACGGTACATCATTTATTGTAAATATCATATATTGTCAAGTTTTTATAATGTGATTCTTATTGTTCAATGTAATCTGAACATTTCGTACATCATTTATTGTAAATATCATCTATATTGTCAAGTTTTAGGATGTGATTCTTATTGTTCAAGGTGATCTGAACATACGGTACATCATTTATTGTAAATATCATCTATTGTCAAGTTTCTATTATGTGATTCTTATTGTTCAAGGTGATCTGAACATACGGTACATCATTTATTGTAAATATCATATATTGTCAAGTTTTAGGATGTGATTCTCATTGTTCAAGGTGATCTGAACATACGGTACATCACTCCTTATACACATCATCCGCTGTCAAGATTACAGTGCGACTATTCGTGGTTACAAAATAATATTACCCTCGTACCTTAAAAAAGCTAAGTTACTAATATAGGCCAACATTTTAAGTACCTGCGCCGGCAACAGTCTACCACAAACAAATGGTTCTACACTCTTCTTGCCGAAATGCTGGTTCAAACTCCAGCCAAGATAACGCGGGAAGTTGGACCAAACTCAAGCCAAAATTCCAGCTAAGGTACTATATGATGACAAGAAGTTGTCCAAACTCCAGATAAGGTACTAAGTGATGACAAGAGGCTGGTATGGACTTCAACCAAAATATCGTGTCATGGCAAGAAGCTAGTCCGAACTCTAGCCAAGGTATCATGTAAAACAGGAAACTGATCCAAACTCCAGCTAAGGTACCGTGTAACGTGGCAAGCTGATCCAAACTCCAGCCACGTTTATTTTCCACTATCTTCTCGATACTGACATAAGGAGTTAGCTCCTAGTTATCTCTGTCGTTTAAAGTGATGAATAATAGATAGGAAGAGATTGAAGATCCAATTCCAAATAGGATATGAATTTTAATTTTAATTATTTTCTATACATCTTTAGTGCTTTTGGAGTCTATCGTTCGTTCCAATACCTGTTAACTTTGTGGTACTTGTTTTTATGTAGTTGGTGAATTAAGGTTCAAATCAGCACTATTAGTTAAAGGACACCTGTACAATCATTTTAGCTCTACAAGGGTAAGTTTCGTATGTCTCATATTACTCTCTCGAACATTTTAGTTATAAAATTAAACCGCAAAATGAATTAAAACAAAATCATGCAGATAATAATAACATTTTGTAATGAATTTTTAAAAAAATACAAAACAACTCAAAGCTTTGGAGGAACATAGCCGTATAAATGGCTCCCAAAAGACATTTGGGACATTCCGTCTCTATCGATATGCCCCTAATCACAGAAGAAGAAAAAAAAAAAGAACCGAGCGTGGCCTAATTGTTGGCGAGGCGTACTCGGACTGTGAATTAGAGTGTTCGTGGTTCGCTGACCGTTCCTGCAAAAACATTCTCCACTCTTTGAGGCTGTGGATGTAAAGGTCAAGCACCACTATGCGGTCAAACAAGAGTAACCCAAAAGTGAGAGGTGGATGTTGTTAACTTAGTTACCTTCTCTCGAATCTACCTGTTTAAAAATTAAGGTCGGCTATGTGTAAATAGCCCCTGCGTAGCTTTGCGTGAAAATTATCGACAAAAAAAAAATCAAACACAGAGAATAAATAAATAGGCCACAGCATAAAATCAAATTTCAAAAAAGTACAACCAAGTGGTCAAATTCACGACGTCTAGATCCATACGTCCGCGACCAGTTGTGGGCATGGTAGAACCTATTAGTAAAATAGTTCTAAATAAGGAAAGTACGGAATGCCTTTATCGGAGGACACAAGCATTACGTGGGGATCTGAATTACTCCGGAGACTTGAAAGCGGTAATTATATTGAGATCGGGAGTGTGACCCCCCAGAAACTAGGGTTTATATACTTCAAATGGAGAAATTCCTAAAAAAAAAGGGGAGGGGGTAAATTCCGCTCCAACATTTTCCTTTGATAATATTCACAAACTCCTGATCTTAAAATCAGCAACACATTGCAATCACTAGAAGTATACATAAAGTCCACCAACATATTGTTCGATGATATTCAATAATCTTCCCTACCTCTTCCCTCCACAAACATATTGTTCGATGATATTCAATAATCTTCCCTACCTCTTCCCTCCACAAACATATTGTTCGACGATATTCAATAATCTTCCCGACCTCTTCCCTCCACAAACGTATTGTTCGACGATATTCAATAATCTTCCCGACCTCTTCCCTCCACAAACGTATTGTTCGATGATATTCAATAATCTTCCCGACCTCTTCCCTCCACAAACGTATTGTTCGATGATATTCAATAATCTTCCCGACCTCTTCCCTCTTTATAAGTTCGTTTGAACTATGTTAAACCACTAAATTATGAAGCAAAATGGTAAAACAAGTAACGATTTTCTACCTTAAAGAAACGTAATATAACCAACGCATAAGTTATTTCTGGGCTATCTGCGCTCTACCCACCGCGGGTATCGAAACCCGGTTTATAGCGTTGTAAGTCCGCAGACACACCACTGTGCCACTGAGGGGGACCTGGGCTATTTCTCTCCTACAATTCAAGCATATTTTGGCAGTCACTTTACTACGATGATAAGAAACTTTCATAATGATCTTACATTACTTCGGGAAGCACTAGTGTATTGGTTACTTATATTTAATGTGTGCATAATGATTCTTTCGCTCGTTTTTTATTTATCACAAATCTAAACCATGGGCTGTCTGTGCTGTGCCCAAACCATTAGTATTGAAACCCGTCTTTAAGCTTGACAAGTCCCCACTGGGGAATGCTTACATGAGGTTTGTTTTGGAA
>NW_013666886.1:18469-20863 GCF_000517525.1 Limulus polyphemus | reverse complement strand
CGACCCTCAGATTGTGAGTCGAGCGCCTTATCCACCTGGCCATGCCGGGCACTTACATGAGGATGAAACGTGTTTGAAGACTCCACGTGAATCACTAATGAAGATTGAGGAGCACCCAGTGGCTCATATAAAAGCACAGGCTTATAACAAAAAGGCCCGGTTTCGATACCCGTGGTGAGCACAGCACAGATAGCCCATTGTGTAGCTTTACGCTCAACAAGAAAACAATCACTTATGAGGGTGAAAGGCTCTCATTATTTCAGAAAAAAAAACGAGAATATTAATCTTTAAAAAAAATATTCAAATATTTGAAAATGGTAACATACAAGAATGGTAAAATTGGATACTATAAAGAGAAATAAATATCGGAACAAAGAGCTGAAATGCTTTGTGTCTATAAATTTCTGAGTGAAGTCGTTCAAACTGTGTTAAAGTCCATTTGATTTTAATTGATTCTGTGAAATGTTCAATATGCCAATAGCTCATCAGTTCCCACTACCCAACTTAAACCAAGAAAAAAAAAATAATGTAATTAAAGTACATAATTACATTTTCATTAACATGTGTCGTTTCGTTTTCTTGTGAAACGTTTTAACCAAATAAAAGTTGCCTTGTTACTACTACATATATTGAAGACCAAATTGACCCGGGTCTCCAATCTGTGAAGCTGTGATAACACGTGTAGCTCAGGCAATCTACAGGAATCGACTGTGTCGTGTAACGTGCAAAAGACTTGGACACAAATTAATGTTTATGTTCAGGTGCCTTTTCTTTATCAATTTAATTCGTGTTCTTCTGTCGACAAGATGGCAAACAAGGAAAGGTGACTAGCTCGTTAGAGCTTGTTCGGTACAGTCACGCCCGCCGGCCACATGCGCCGGACACTCCCAAACGGCATCATTGCGGCAGTGAGCGCCATGTCAATGAGAATTGATTGTGCACGAGTTGATTGCTTGTGACCCGGCTATCACAAGTTGTCATCAGTTTTAGACAGATAAAAAGACGAAAAAATACTAGTTCGAATTTCTTAATGTGAGCCAAGAGTTTAGCCCGAGGCTTAGAGGAACCAAAACGACTTGCATATGGCTTGATTCCTGGCCCTGATTAGTGTCTGTGATTGGCGACTTGTCATCGTCCATCTGAAGATGCCTAACAGTCTGAAGACCCACAAGAAGAGATCTCCTATCGTTTCTTCCATCACAAATATTTAACTTCGACTGAACTGGAGAACGACAGAGCCTTGAGGGTAAATCTACGTGGTTAATTAGTGGTGTGCAGGTTGGCTAGGTTCCTCGCACAGTCGCTAGAGGGTAGTCTTGAGGCAGCCAGTGATTGGTGAAACAAACACTTATTTGTGGTCTTCCGAGACCAGCGAATACGTGGGAAATAAGCGAATTTTGAAAAGCCTAAAGGAAACTATTAAACTGGGTTTCGGTTTCCTTCAATGCATATAGATACTTGATTCGTTGTTTTTCAGACCATAATGAAGCAAAAATTCAAGCTGTAGCCAATAAAACGCAGAAGCAAACGTTACGTACATATACACTAAAACGTAATGAAAGACGCGGTCCGTTCGGCGCGTAAAAGTTTAGAGCTTTTGAACTGCTTGCGTTACTATTGCTAATAAACGTTATCTACAACCCCAAGTGCTTTTCTACACACAATTAATCAAAAATTGTTTTCTAACTCCAAAACTACTACATCAAAAACATTTTCGTAATTGCAATATATATATATATATATATATTTTTTTTTTTTTTCCTGAATTTCAGAGAGGGTTATCGTTCGAAGAAAATTTTAAGACAAGTACGTTACTATATAGACAAACTTGAAATTTAAAATGTTCACACTGGGATATTAAATCAAACTTTTATATATATATTAAAAATGAATAAAAGGTGTATTAGAACTCATCTTCGGTAAGTTTCACGATTGATAATACCCGACTTCCAGAGTTAAGCCCCCCCCCCAAAAAACAAAAAACAAAAAAAAACTAGCATTATTGCGGTTTCACTATTCAACTATAACAGCAGTCATTCTTGTCAGCAGTAGCTTTAAATAACTAAATGTCGTTCAGGTAGACAGAAAGTAATTCATCTAAAACCTCAAACTCAAAGACCAGTACTGAATACTTCTAAAACTAAACGAACTTATAAGGCATAGATTACATGTACAAGTTTTTCACATATACACAAAGAAATGTGTACCCTGTTATCATATAAACACAAGAACCCGAATAAACCTGTATACTGTTCCCATATAAATACTTCCAACTACAAGCATAACTCTACTAAACAAAGTTATATAGTCACATATAAATACATCCAACTACAAGCATAACTCTACTAAACAAAGTTATATACTGTCACATAAACATATCTGAGCAGTAGAATT
>NW_013666886.1:13405-17747 GCF_000517525.1 Limulus polyphemus | reverse complement strand
GTGTGTGTGTGTGTGTGTGTGTATAGAGAGAGAGAGAGAGAAATAGATCGTTTGTGAAGGAATGACCAGAATAAACAAATATATATCTATACTATTATGACATAAACACCATATATATATATATATATATATATATATATATATAATCAGAATAAACATGCAAGATTAACCTCTAACCTTTGACATCGCACGTATTATAAAATGCGCCAAATCTAAAATATCTTTCCTCGAACATCATTTCTACTTTGTTTTCTCTGTTAAATTTAGCGTAAATTCTAAAACAGTTGAAATTGTGCTTCAGACAGTGATTTCCAACAAAGAGTTTGAAATTGTAGAACTTTAATAAAGATTTGTGGAACAACCTGTCCACAATCCTTTCTAATACGACTTGAATACTCCCCCCTCTAAGAGAAAGTTCCTGTTATTCTGGAAGTTACTGTAACCATAGAAACTTACTCGAAAGACAACAATATTTCTATGTGACTAGAAGATTTATAACCGTAGACAAACTTGAAAAACGTCAGTGGTGTGTACTAAAGCTTCTGACGGAAAAAAATGTCAACTGATAAAAAAAGAAAAACGTTCTAGAACTTCTGTGGCCTAGGGTGATCCAAATGGACACAAATTGTTTAAAACTTGTCAAAATACAAATATAACATCTCAAACCAACCCCTTGTTTAACGTCTTCCTTTATTTACCTAAGACGAGAATAGAAATTGAGGATTAGTGTTATTGCGGATAGGTGATTTTTCTTTTTTTTTTGACATGAAAGTTTTAATGAGGAGACAAATCGGTTTAACTTGCATCAGTAATAAATTTGAAATTCCTTTTTCGCATTGACCAAATATACATCATTTACAGCAGAGGCTGCAATAAACGGTGTCTTGTCATGTAGTAACCTTCTTTACCATTGTATAGAAAGTGTTCAAAATAAACTTTATTGGCTCGAAAACGGTTCAGCTGATAAAAATACGCTCAATCATTTTGGTGTCAAATTTCCATCCTCAAGAATAACAAAGAAATAGCATTGGGCTAACAAATAGGCCTACGTAATAACAGTTGCATTGTTCACACGAGAATTTGCCAAGCGGCGGTTGGCTCCAGGTTCACCTCTTACGGACAGCCTACCTCGCTAGAATTTACTAAAGAATGACGTTTCGGCACATATAAAGGCAAACACAGGTCTGCCAAAACAACTTTTTTTAAAGCTAATACTACGGGCTGACTGTCCGTTAGAAAGATGCTTTAAGCAGCTTGCACAGTTTCGATACAACACAGCTGGAACATTATTATTTTTAATCTGTCGCCAGATAAGGTTTAATTCACGTTTTGAAAATGCAACTCGGTAATTGGCTGGGATCCGACAAGGAATAACACCAAGACATTCACAAGCTTCAGTTCACCTCTCCTAAAATTATCTTTTTTTTTTTTAGAAAACGGTGAAGCACAAATTAATTTAGGTTATTAAATGGTTAAAATAACTTAAGAAGAACATAACTGTTATTAACGCATCATCATTTTATGAGGCCTAACTGTATTTCTTTAGTTTGCTAATCCAAGCTGTGTTGATGAGCCTTGAATGAATAAAACTACAGACGATAGCAAAGAGTTCGACCAATAAAGAAATTCATTAAATCTGTACGTCACAGATTATATTTTCAAGTTTACCCTTGGTGAAAAGAAATCTGTGAAATCCATTGGCTTCATCAGTAGTGTGTGTATTAGTTCATTTAAAAGAATACGATTGTTTATTTATTTAATTGCTCCTTTCACACTCAATGTTTAACGAGCCAAAATGTAAATAGAACCTAGTCTGTGGCAAATATTGTATATACACATAATAAATCAACAAAAATAAGTTTCATCCAGTTTTATGCTCAGAGTGAGTTTGCTGTGGAAAAATCTCAGAAACGAGGCGATATTATTTGATACAGTTTTACATGTATTTCGTCAAATTCGAACACAGTTGTTGTAATAATATCATGTAATATTAAAAAGGATTTCAAAAAGTGCCACAGCGTGTGTGTGTATGTGTGTGTGTGTGTGTGTGTGTATATGTGTGTGTGTGTGTATGTATGTATGTATGTATGTATATTACATATTCTTTAGTCCTACTTCTAAACAATCCTGCCTACGTGTCATAATTGTCTGCATTCTGTTTAAAACGTATTCAGTATTTACAAAATTCATTAAAGTTTCTACATATTTTCCTTTATTTATTTTTTTACAAATGGGTGCTGGTTCTGTGTTATTCAGTTCGTACGCCTTTCTCTAGGAAAAGGGTGATTCTCCCCACTATTCCTTCTTCTTATCAACTCCTCCGCCCCTCCCCTCATCCTGACCTTTAATTTGCCACCCCCACCCCCGCTATAGGCGACTGCCCCTTAGACTGCCACGGGAATTTCACTGCTATCAAAAGTAACTAGAACTATAGAACTAACCACCGGAATCACGCTTTTATCAGTCATGGCTAAGCTTATGGACTTAATCATCAAAATTACACTGCTGTTAGAAAAAGCTAGGCTTATACTATATACATATATAGAACTAACCACCGGAATCACGCTTTTATCAGTCATGGCTAAGCTTATGGACTTAATCATCAAAATTACACTGCTGTTAGAAAAAGCTAGGCTTATACTATATACATATATAGATTTAACCACGAGAATTAAGCTGTTTTAGGAATAGCTAGGCGTACAGATTTAAGCTTAATACTTCAATACTGTTGTAAGGTATATATTTTTTCAATGTTGTAATTTATTGTTAGCTAAAGGGAAATGTGTGTTCTGATGTAATGTTACATAAAGTTCCCGTTAGCCCTTGAAATGTCTAGAACAACGGTAGATTATAAAAACGACGTTCCCTGAAACGCCAATCTGGTTGAAAGTTGAGAATCAAAGAAAATTATTTCGTTATTTTGTACAAGTGGATTGATTGTACGCTAGTCCTAGTATTCTTATTAGAGAGGCATAAAGGGATACGTAAACATAGACCTAAACTATTTACAACAGTTTAACTGTGGTTTAAGCTTGTACAAACGTCTAAAAGAGGAAATAAATTAACATCGTTTCATGGCTTGGACGTTCGTTCGCACTTCCTTGTCGGGTTTTAGGTCTTTAAGATCTGAGAGGGTCAGGTGCGTTCGACCTCTACCTTCTGGACGTTGAATTATTTTCACCTGCTAATTTAAAAGAACTCACTAACGGAAAAACTACGTCACAACAATAATATGAAGATGACAGCTATTACCTAGAGTATGGCATTTAATTTTAAGTTTTACCTATTAATAGTAATAATATGCCATATAAAATTATGAAACAATATTATATTTTCGGTTAAAAAAAAAAGACTTGTGTTAACAATAATTTTCTAAAGAGAAAAATATCATGTCCGTGAAACATACAAGCTAACTTTTTATATCATTTAGACCGTTGTTGCTTTAAGCAATAATATTTAATTGTGTAAAGCTTCATAAAATTTTAAGCATTAAAAATAATCAAACCTTAATAAAAGCCAGTGTGTGAGTGTCACGTCACGCTTAATTTCTCGAAATAGGAGGAGTCATAAAAGCGAAATGTATTTATCAAGATAGAATAGTTAGATTACTGTCTGCCCATTACGATTTTAGTGGCGGGGGATGAAACACTACAAGTGTAGTGAGTGTTGGTATGATAAGACTAAAGTAAAGACGTAGTGTGGGATCACCTAGCCTACAGTTAAGTGCATATAATTTATTATGAAAGTACAAATATCGATTCAATTTTAAACTTAAATCGTTTCTGATTTAAGCTATTTTCTGTTATATCGCCAACTTATTTAATAAAAAATAAACCCCTTTAATCAACAAAGACTCTAAATTAAGAAATCAACACTTTTTTTTCAGTTTTGTTCTCTATAACTTTCATTTTATATTTTCAATACATAGACAAACAACAATATTAGGTGATATTTTTGTTTCTAAGCAACATGACATTAAGGCCATTGTTGGACCGTAGTGTTACCAAAACGCACTGGCTTTTCTATATGTTAGAAGTTGTTAATCTAACTGATTTTTACCAATAATTATTCAATGAATACGCTACAAATTCATTTCATGAATGATCTTAATTTTGATTGGCTCACGTTTGACTGTCTTGACTGCACTTTTCTGCCTCTTTGTTGATCAAGCTTGATTTCGTAAAATTTATTTATTTCAGTTAGCTATGAAATGTGAGGTTATGGTATATTATAGGGTGGGGGTGGTAGTACTTACCCAGTCATTTTTGCTAAGCTATATGCTAGTTTAGAAATATTTCAGGCTCATCCCCAACTTAGAAAATGGAGAAAATAAAACTAAACG
>NW_013666886.1:8921-12440 GCF_000517525.1 Limulus polyphemus | reverse complement strand
ATACATACCAGTATTAAAAATGAAACTATGGTAATCTCAACCGTTTTACATGTGTCGCTATGCAAAAACCAACATTTTACAGTGTTATTCCAAAGTGGCAGTAATTCGGTTCTTTTGTGCATGTGTTGAAACATATTTTTATATTTTATACTAAAACACATGAACATTAGGATTACCAGTGACCGTGTGCGTTTTATGTATTTTGCATGTTATTCAATTATTTTTCAATATATTCCAGTTACTGAGGACAACGTTTGATGGATATACAGATGGCTTGGAATGTAAGACAAATAGTGGTTGATTAGAAGATATACAAAAATTAATTGTAAGCTATCATGAATATTATTGACAAACAAATATTACCTTGTTATTTAACGGACATCGTTTGGTCAAAATCATAACAGACAGCAGATCTCATTACAGCGCTTTTACGGGAAACGACAGAATTCAACAGTATCTTACGACTTTGGTTAGAGGTCGCTACTTAATTGCTTGGTTGTTTTGAGCCGTGTTAATCCTGATTCGTTCACTAAATAGTAGCCTTTTAGTCTCATCCCTACGGGCGAATTCCACTTGGGCGAGTAAAATTGTTTAGCAGCTGACAGATAAAATCCTTTTTTGATGCACAGTCCTTAGTTAAGAATGTTTTACATCTGACAGCATCTTTTTTTATCACCATGAGGAAAAAAAAAGTTATTTTTCCCTAATACTGCATTCAAATTAATTTACTCTTTTATGCGCTACTTTTACGAAACAAAAATTATTAACGAGTAGTAAGAAGTACGGTTTTTTAATATTCTACGTTGTCACTGGTAGTTTGTAGTTAGTTACTTGAACCATGTTCGATTTGAGTCGAAGAATGTGTTTTAATTCTTAAATGAATTTATAGCTTGAAGGTTTAATTTATGAAGATGAACACCTAAGTAACTACGTGTATTATAATCTGTTATAAGTTGAATCTGGGGGCGGGCGTATGTATCTTCATAAGAGAACAGAAAGACATTACATTGGCAAAAAAAACTATCAAATCTATCATACCTAATTCTGATTTAAGAGAAATATAATGCTGATATATCATTACGTACGCATCACCAGGTGGCGATAAAATACAAAAATTAGAGTAAAACTCAAGATGTAAAATAAACATTTCTAAAATTTACATAACTGTATCTTATGAAAAATAAAGCTTCCAAATCTGAAGGAATATAGCACAAATAAATGAAATATTTATTTTAAAATGTTGGTTTTTGCATAGCGACACATGTAAAACGGTTGAGATTACCATAGTTTCATTTTTAATACTGGTATGTATAAACACAAAGACTATTTTTGGAATGTTCAATGCCTATCATTATATTCTCAATTATCTGTGAAGCATAATGTAACTCACGGTGACGTTTATTCTTTTATTGAAGTGGTTTTGTTTTTGATTTTCAACACAATGGTTTTAAGAGTCAAAAACAGGCGTTCTTCAAGTTTTACTCAAACTTTTTGATTATTGGTATTTCTCATTGATTATCATTATTATTTCGTTTTTTGATGACGTAACAATATAGTAACGGCCAGGCCTTCTACAATTATTCATTTCACTCCCAAATTTCTACATTATAGCAGAAATACAAGTACCAAAACTCTTATGATGTATAGTGAAATACAGAACATTTGTATAAAAACTATGGTGACAATTTGTTTCCAACCCTTACAACAGAATATCTGATTAAATTATCTCGTTTGCCTAAGACTAACTATAAATGTAGTTGACTCAAAACACGATATTGCAGTCTGTTACTCGTCTTGCTCTGTCGACTAATGGTGGGAGGTGTATTTCTGCAGACTTTTATTCAGAAAATTAAACAACCGAATAATTCAAGCTGAAAACACATTCTAAAACGTAGCACCCTATTCGTTAGTCTAGACAAAAATGAATTGCTAAACCAGGCGTTGTTGCCAAGTGAAACAGTAATTCTTAATGTTAGCAGTAAAATTTATGGGCACATTTTAAACAAATTTACGTTTAGTTTTATTTTCTCCATTTTCTAAGTTGGGTTTTCATTTAGCTATGAAATGTGAGGTTAGGGTATAACTATGTGGTAGGGGTGGTAGTACTTTTTACGGGATATATGCCAGTTTATAAATATTTCAGGCTTATATGTAATAAATTTTGTGAAATCAAGCTTCACCAAGAAAGAGGCAGAAAAGTGCACTCGTGGCAGTCAAACGTCGGTAAATTCTTTTATGAGCCAATCAAAATTAAGATAATTCATGAAATACATTCGTAGCGTATTCATTGAATAATTATTAGTAAAAATCAGACTAACAACTAATATATAGAAAGGCAAGTTCGTTTTGGTAACACTGCGTTCCAACAATGGTTTTTATGTCATATCGCTTAGCAACAAAAGTATAACCTAATATTGTTGTTAGTTTATGTACTGAAAGTATAAATTGAAATGTACAGATAACATCCTATTGGATAACTAAATAAGTTACAGGTGTATAAACGCTAATAAATTAAGGTTTATCTTAACAGTAATTGGTAATGCTGCCTTCTTGTGAAGAGGTGCTAAGTACGAATGATTGTACTTTCCACCACATATATGTTCCATATGGTTAACCAGAAGCAGTATATTACGCAGTATTATCAATATCCTACAAAACTAGTACTAACACAATATTTGGTGTGAAACTTTCGATGGAACTGGTTGACAGGCAGATTCTCATTGAGCGGTTAGAATGTTGAATGTCAGGAGGTTTAATTGATACCTCCCTCATGCCATAATGAAGCGTAAAAGCGATTGTTTTATGATTTTATTCGAAGTGATATAAATTACTTCAATTACAAAGCGCGATGATACGGTTCCAGTTGCATAATTTCCAATGAAAGTATTTATGAGACTTCGAAATAAAACAAAACCAAAGCGACGACAGCAATAAAAGTCAGTAGAGCGGACCTATAACTTTCCAAGCGCTCGAAAATGATTTTGTTTTCCTAACTGTTGCCTTGTAGAAGAACAATCGAACTGTTTCTTATCGTAACTAACCACTTTCATCCGAAAAACAGAAATGGCACAACTAGTAAATAGAAACAAGAGATGAGTTGCTAGAGCACGTTTGTATATACTTAGATACCACCTAATATATGTATTTTTACCCATAATACAATGTGTTGCTGTGTAATTATCGTTTATTTTATAATAGCTCGCAGGCAGGTGTCGTTGTATATTGCGACATGCTAAGGACGTTTTAGTCTAACTTAATTACGTTCAAGGTTTATGTATAACTACGTTTGAAATCAAATAATAAATTTCAAAACAGAGAAATAAATCTTGTGATTCTTGTCATGACTTCAGAGTAAATAGTGCGTTATTTTAGGATCTGTGACGTTGACTCAGATAGTTTTTTTTTTTATTGTTCATGGCTCTTTTTACGATTTGGATGTTGTTTTCCAAAGCCGTTGGTGTAAAGATGCACACCTGTGAGAAATATGACCTTAAAATTCTCAGATCTCCATTAAAAAAA
>NW_013666886.1:0-7913 GCF_000517525.1 Limulus polyphemus | reverse complement strand
ACGGTCAATCCCACTATTCGTTGGTAAAAGAGTAGCCCAAGAGTTGGCCGTGGATGTTGATGACTAGCTGCCTTTCCTCTAGTCTTACACTGCTAAATTAGGGGCAGATAGCCCTCGTGCAGCTTTGCGCGAAAATTCAAAAACAAACAAACAAACCATTAAAAACAGGCGAATACAGCCTTTTAAGATAGAGTTATGATATTAAGTGATTTTTTTTATTACGTATATAATCACAATACTGTGCTCAATTTAAAGGAACTGTATTTTATAGGATACTTTTTGGCTAAACTTTAGGTTGAAATCTGCAGGTAAGGATAAATAAATTGATGAATGGATAAAGCTGCCTACACATGCTCTCAACAACATTTACTTTTAGAACATGTAACGTATTTTGCAGCTCATTAACGGACATACCAATAACATCTTTCACGTGTTGTTGTGGGGAGGGAAAAGATGAGACTAAGAAGCATGAGATTTTTATAACAAAGAGAACGATGCACCTGGCCGCCAGAAGATGACAATTATTTAAGGAAAAAGATGATGTCGCCGACAAAGCTGATTGGTGGAATCTTTCTTTGTTCTTACCGTTCGGTAATGAATATGTTGTCATTCTAAAGCTAACATATCCAACGTCATATTTACTTTCAATGACTTTTCTTTTGAAAAATAAAATAAAACGAGACGTTGTAGTTCAGGTATTACAAAATTCTGAATAATAAGAATGAAAAAAACGCAAGAATGTATTTCACTGTTTTTAACAGATTGCGAAATGATTATAATAAAAACTTGGAAATATGTATAAATCCAGATTTCTTCAACCTATTAATCATACTATATGGGATGTGATTTTTCAAACACAACAAACTTGCACGCGGCTGAGTTGTGTTACTGTAAGGGAATGCTAGAAAACTTTAATTGCATTAATTTCTAAATTAAAAAAACAACAAAAAAACAACTAAATTCTAGTTTCAATTAACAGAATGTTTCCATGGAAACTGTCTCGCACGAATTTATCGAAATAATTCGTCAATGGGAAATTAAAAGGAATTTATAACAGGCATTACTTGAGAGCGGTAAAACAAATCAACCGCAACCCATTGATAGTGAGTGATTCCAATAGCATATTACGTGTATATTTCATTTTCGTTACGACTTCTGTGATTCCAATAGCATATTACGTGTATAATTCATTTTCGTTACGACTTCTGTATTTAATGTTTCGTCCAATAAAGTTTAAATCACTGTAATGTGAATGAGATTGAATTTGTGAATATGAAGAAACAACTTACCGTGTTCTTTACAATGCTAAAATCCGGGGTTCGACTCCTCGCGATTAACAGAGCGTAGATAGTCCATTGTGTAACTTTGCGCTACAAACGACCAAAGATTATTGTGTCCTTAATAGATCATCTTGAGTCTACTATATTTGAAACAGTAGTGATTATAATCGACATTCCAAGCAGCACATATCAGAGACAGCTATAATTATAATAGGACGCAATACATCAAATTAAGCCTGGCATGGCTTAGTGGTTAGGGGCACTCAACTCTCAATCTGCGAATCGCGGGTTCGAATCCCGTCACGGAATAATCTCGCCATTTCAACCGTGGGGACGTTATTATGTGAAAGTCAATCAAACTATTAGTTAGTAAAAGAGTAGCCCAAAAAGTTGGTGGTAGGTGGTGTTGACCAGCTGCTTTTGGTAGTAGATAATGTTGACTAGCTGCTTTCTCTCTAATCACGGTAGTGAAGGTAATCCTCGAAACTTCACAAACATCAAATTTTATATCAATTTTCCCAGAAGTGGCGCTTTCATCAGTTTGATGTTAAGTGCAAAGCTACATAACAGGCTATCTGTGCTGTGCCCACCACGGGTATCGATTCCCTGTTTTTAACGTTATAAGCCTTTTCGATTAACAGCTAAGCCACTTTATTCATAAGAGCTCCTGTTGGGGAAATTGAAAAGAAATCTATAACAAAAAATAAAAGAAATTTGGTGGTTTTGTATGGTATACATTGCATAAATCGTACAACTTCATTAATATTTTCGGCGTAGCTGAAACTTCCATGTTGGAAAACCTTATGAAAAGAGAAGTATGGTTGTTTCAAAGTTATCTTCGATTTGTTTATTTTGAATTTCGCGCATAGCTACACGAGGGCTATCTCTAATTTAGCAGTGAAAGACTATAGGGAAGGCAGCTAGTCATCACCACCCCCCGCCTTGGGCTACTATTTTACCAACGCATAGCGAGATTGACCGCAACATAATAACGACTCAATGGCTGAAAGGCCGAGCATGTTTGGTGGGACGGGAATTCGAATCCGCGAATCGCAGATTGCGAGTTATGCCGGAGCCCTAACCACCTGGCCATGTCAGAGCCCTAACCACCTGGTCATGCCTGTCAGTCTTCGATTTGTATTTTAAATAATAAATCCTCCTAAATCAGTCAATAGAAATTAATTATTGATTGTTATCTGATGAAGGGGAGAAGGGAGGAAATAAACCACTGTGTAAAAATATATATCGTAAAGATATCTTACTATATTTAATATATATATATATATATATACCATATATTTTACAGAAATAACAGTTCTCCGCCCAGTGAGGCAATTCTAACATCATGAAAAAAAATTGTATTTAGTATGGATATTATACACTGTGGTGATAAAAGATAAATAATCAAAATTAACAGTTCTTTTACACACACACACACACACACATATATATATATATGATGAAGGGTGGATTTTGAAATGGTTCGTGAGACTTCCAGGTTAAATTTCATATGCAGTAAAATCACTAACGAATAAAACATTGTTTCAGGTACAGCTAGGCCTATATGTTGGTTTCTAATTCAATTCCTTTAAAGAATGATTCAGGTAAAACAACAAGATATGGTCAGCACCGATGTGATAAAAACCTTAAAATAGAAAGCACTTACAAGATGACATAAAAATATATCTATGAATAAATACAGTTTTATATTCGATGTCATAAGATGGAACACGATTGTGTACCTGGAAATTAGCTGCTTTCTTGCGTTATTAACCCTACACAATTATAGAGGGATAACAATTGATGACAACAATCTCCAATGTCGTTGACATGCAAGTTCGTTTATAAGGTATTCTTCAAGATGAAGTCTCAGAGCGTTCAACACGTGGAAACCTTATCCTATACCTCTGTCGGTGAGAGTTGGAATGACTGTGAAATAATAAAATTAAACTGTGTAACTTTGTTTGTTTGTCGTTTTCGAATTTCACGCAAACTACTCGAGGGCCATCTGTGTTAGTTGTCCCTAATTTTCGAGGGCCATCTGTGTTAGTTGTCTCTAATTTTCGAGGGCCATCTGTGTTAGCTGTCCCTAATTTTCGAGGGTCATGTGTGTTAGTTGTCTCTAATTTTCGAGGGCCATCTTTGTTAGTTGTCCCTAATTTTCGAGGGCCATCTGTGTTAGTTGTCCCTAATTTTTAAGCGATTGACTAGAGGTAATAAGGCACCGCCAACTCTTGTTAGACTGAATAATGGGATTTGACGGTCACTTTTATAACACAGCCACGCGTCATCAAAGTGCGAAGCACTATTCTTTTTTAGGGCGGTCATGGGGAGCCAACTACAGGGTCCAGCCCAGCCCCAAATATATAACTAGTTACAAACAGAGCAAACTCTGACACAGAAAAACTTAATCACGATGTATTGGACAGACAAAACTGAGAGTTTTCGCAACTTACATATATTCCTTCTTCAGAAGACAATTGGAAATAATTATCAATTCACAACTAAAGAAGGAAGTACCCGGGTTATCGGGTTTCTTATATGGCGATTCATCTGGTTTTTTTTTTTTCATCCTACGTATTTCTCAGTGCCAAGAAAATAATTTGTGTCCTTCATGAATATCCAAACATAATAAAACTCTAGGGAGCTATATTGTTAAAGTGAAACCACAATGATTAAGATTAAGCAATCTTTCTACCATTACCATATTTCTTTTTTATTTACATGGTGAACTTTCTTTTGTTTGCTATATTGTAAAAAATATTATTGTTATGATAAGACAGTAACTAGGATATTTGAAATCATATTGCAGGCATGTTAAACTTTTTACGAATAACGTATTTACTGAATTTCGCAAAAATAAATGTCATCCTCCATCACACGTGGAGGTTTTGTCAATTTCTAGCTGAAGAATTATCTTATAGTTTGACGAAGACCTTTTCTACAAGAACGTGGGAGTTTAAGCTGTAGTTGGGAGTTTCTGGAAGTAACATCGTCATTTTTGCAATTATTCAAATTAATATTCTTAATACACATTCTCACAGACAGAAATTGAGAAAACCTAAGCCTAAATTCCAAAGAGAAATGCAAACACCATTGTTTTTAATCGCTGTTGTTGAAAGGTTGATAACATTAAATGAAATTCAGGTAAAATCAAAATGGACCACATACAGTGTTAAGTGAAAAATATGCTTACGATATTTTGTTGTTGTTTCATAATTTTCTCTCTAAACAAGACAAGGGGTCTCTTAAATTTAGGTTCATAGACTAGAAGGATAGTGAAACTTAACTGCCACTCTTATGCCACCACCATGACCTCAAATTGCTAATCGTGTTTGTGTGTGTGTGTGTATTGGGGGAGAACGAGAACTACTAATTCTCGTGAACCACTTGGCCACTCCCGGCACATTCTGTTCTTGAGAAAATTATTATAAATGAATACCATATGCACTTAGTGTCTCGCAATTTTCGCCAAACAATCAAAGTATAAAATGTTTGGTTTTATATCGGTACAGGTTTTGTTATGAAAAGTAAACATTTGCGGTTCGGATGTTACCATAATAATTCGAATGCCACCCAGTGGCAAAGCGGTATAATGTTCAGTGATTAATAGGATATTACACAGCTCTAGTATCATGTCCAATTATTAATAAGGATATCACACAGCTTTAGTATAATGTCCAATTATTAATAAGGATATTACACAGCTGTAGTATCAAGTCCAATTATTAATAAGGATATTACACATGTGTAATATCATGTTCAATTATTAATACGGATATTACACAGCTGTAGTGTCATGTCCAATTATTAATAAGGATATTACACAGCTGTAGTATCATGTCCAAATATTAATAAGGACATTACAAAGCTGTAGTATCATATCCAATTATTAATAACGATATTACACAGCTGTAGTGTCATGTCCAATGACTAATAAGGATATTACAGTCCTGTAGTATCATGTCCAAAGATTAATAGGATATTACACAGCTCTAGTGTTATGTCCAATGATTAATAACGATATTAAACAGCTATAGTATCATGTCCAAAGATTCATAGGATATTATACAGCTGTAGTATCATGTCAAATGATTAAAAAGATATTACATAGCCGTAGTGTCATGTCCAATGATTAATAAGAATATTACACAGCTGTAGTGTTATGTCCAATGATTAATAAGGAGATCGCATAGCTGTAGTATTATGTCCAATTATTAATAAGGATATTACACATCTGTAGTATTATGTCAAATTATTAATAAAGATATTACACAGCTGTAGTATCATGTCCAATGATTAATAAGGATATTACACAGCTGTAGTATCATGTCCAATTATTAATAAGGATATTACACAGCTGTAGTGTCATGTACAATGACTAATAAAGATATTACATAGCTGTAGTATCATGTCATTATTAATAAGGATATTAAACAGCTGTAGTGTCATGTCCAATGATTAACAAGGATATTACACAGCTGTAGTATCATGCCCAATGATTAATAGGATATTTTACAGCTGTAGTATCATGCCGAATGATTAAAAAAATATTACACAGCTGTAGTGTCATGTACAATGATTAATAAGGATATTAAAAAGCTATAGTATCATGTCCAATGATTAATAAAATATTATACAGCTGTAGTATCATGCCCAATGATTAAAAAATATTAAATAGCTGTAGTGTCATGTACAATGATTAATAAGAATATCAAACAGCTGTAGTATAATGTCCAATTACTAATAAAGATATTACACAGCTGTAGTATCATGTCCAAAGATTCATAGGATATTACACAGCTGAAGTGTCATTTCCAATGATTAATAAGGATATTACAATCCTGTAGTATCATGTCCAATGATTAATGAGGATATTACACAGCTGTAGTGTCATGTCCAATGATCAGTAAAGATATTACAATCCTAATATCCTTATTAATCATTGGACATGATACTACAGGATTGTAATATCCTTATTAATCATTGGACATAACACTACAGGTGTGTAATATCCTTATTAATCATTGGACATGACACTACAGCTGTGTAATATCCTATGAATCATTGGACATGATACTACAGCTGTGTAATATCTTTATTAGTAATTGGACATAATATTACAGCTGTGTACTATCCTTATTAATAATTGGACATAATACTACCGCTATGCAGTCTCCTTATTAATCATTGGACATAACACTACGGCTGTGTAATATTCTTCTTAATTATTGGACATGACACTACATCTGTGTAATATCCTATTAATCATTGGACATGACGCTACGGCTGTGTAATATCCTTATTAGTAATTTGTCATAATACTACAGATGTGTAATATCCTTATTAATCATTGAACATGTTACTACAGGTCTGTAATATCCTTATCAATCATTGGGCATGATACTACAGCTGTTTAATATCCTTATTAATAATTGGACATGACACTACAGATGTTTAATATCCTTATTGATCATTGGACATGACACTACAGCATTTTAATATCCTTATTAATCATTGGACATGACACTACAGCTGTTTAATATCCTATTAATCATTGGACATGACACTACGGCTGTTTAATATCCTATTAATCATTGGACATGATACTACACAATCCTGTAGTATCATGTCCAATGATTAATAAGGATATTACAATGCTGTAGTATCATGTCATTATTAATAGGGATATTAAACAGCTGTAGTGTCATGTCCAATGATTAATAAGGATCTTACACAACTGTAGTATCATGCCCAATGATCAATAAGGATATTACACAGCTGTAGTATCATATCCAATTATTAATAAGGATATTAAACAGCTGTAGTGTCATGTCCAATGATTAATAGGATATTAGACAGCTGTAGTGGCATTTCAAATTATTAATAAGGATATTACACAGCTGTATTATCATGTCCAATGATTAATAAGGATATTACAGACCTGTAGTGTCATGTAATATGACTAATAAGGATATTACACAGCTGTAGTGTCATGTCCAATGATTAATAAGGATATTAAACACCTGTAGTATCATGTCCATTTATTATTAAGGAAATTACACAGCTGTAGTATCATGTCCAATTATTAATAAGGATATTACCCAGCTGTAGTGTCATGTCCAATGATTAATAAGGATATTAAACACCTGTAGTGTCATGTCCGATTATTAATAAGGATATTACACAGCTGTAGTATCATGCCCAATTATTAATGAGGATATTACACAGCTGTAGTGTCATGTCCAATGATTAATAAGGATATTAAACACCTGTAGTATCATGTCCATTTATTATTAAGGAAATTACACAGCTGTAGTATCATGTCCAATTATTAATAAGGATATTACCCAGCTGTAGTGTCATGTCCAATGACTAATAAGGATATTAAACAGCTGTAGTGTCATGTCCGATTATTAATAAGGATATTACACAGCTGTAGTATCATGCCCAATTATTAATGAGGATATTACACAGCTGTAGTGTCATGTCCGATGATTAATATGGATATTACACAGCTGTAGTGTCATTTTCAATGATTAATAAGGATATTACAATCCTGTAGTATCATGTCCTTTGATTAATAGGATATTACACAGCTGTAGTGTCATGTCCAATGATTAATACGATATT
>NW_013666885.1:306634-313848 GCF_000517525.1 Limulus polyphemus | reverse complement strand
ATGAGTTTAAAGTACTGTCACAGAAACGGAACATAACATCTAATAGAGCTTTGCATTCATTATAATACTGAATAGAACCACATACGATAGTGTTGTGGATCGTTTATTATAAAGAAATATATCGTGAATTAATTCGATTATTTTATATTTATGGTTGACTATTTCAGTTTTCATGTTTATAGTGTAGACGCACAACGTGTGTAAAAATTATAATGTTAATCCTATTTTTGTCTTGATTCTTTTGTGAAAAAATATAACTAAAAATGTGCTATTGTTTTCACGTAATTATGCTGTTGATTATTCCTGATATGTGGTTCAAAAGTGAGTAAAAAGTTTAGGCTAATGACAAGTTGTTTCCGTGAGATTACTACTAAAACGATTAAAGGGAATTTTTATTTACCCTAGTGGTTATTTTAAACTTCTGCTAAATATAGTGGTGCACAGAATTGTTATTTATACACTAGTTAAATAACGTTCTGTCAATGATTTATTCTTAGTACTACTACTAATACTATTATTATTAGTAGAGTTATTATTTTCAGGTTTATCTCGAAACGTACTCTTTTGGTTATGATATTTTGATCTACTTCGTAAGGTAAGTTGTCACTTTGATGTAAAATTTATTGTTTATAGTTAATTTTTGTTTGCCTAAGTTAACTCTAAACACCGGCTCAGTGATTAATATTATTAATACTAATATTAATAACAATAGGCCTAGCTAAAACGGTAACCTCATTAGTTAATCCAATATTTAATAACTTATAAAGTACAAGCCGTTATTATTATCTACTTACAATAGAGTTGTGTAAATTATCTTAGGAAGAAATTGAAAATCAAAAAACCAAATTCTCAAATTGTTCTCTAAAATGTAAACACAAGTCGCAAAGCCACCCATGATTGGGCCATCTGGGTATTAAAAATAAGATTGTATTAAAATGAAGAAAATTATGTTAATTGTTATGAAAGAATAACTATGGTTAGATTTTCTTTGTTTTGCTTTGCTGGTAATTGTATGAAAGGTGTGGTTTTAATTATATCTCAATGAAAGGTTGTGCTTTCGTAAAGGATGAAACAAACTCGCTTTATATTAATCAATTGTAAATATTTCTGAGATATGCAATCTGCTTATAAGCTATAATTATAATAAGTCATGGTTATATGGATCATGCTGTGAATTTGAATAATGAAGGATCAGATCTGAATTATTGTTTTTTTCAGTCAAAGTAATTAGAATGATGTTAAAATAACGAGCTATAAAAAAGCTTCTACTAGACGTTTTAGGAAGTACGTTTTAAAGCCATTTTTACTAAACTTGTGTACACTCTGATCATTAATAAGTATTAAGTTATAAAACAAGCCAAAAACCAGATTTAACCTTCACTATAGGTTGAGTTTTGCTGTAGTGCATTTTCAAGGAAGGATAATGCATATAATTTGACTATTATTGTAAAATGTGAAACTAAAATTGGATTCCTTTACTTTAGTATTGAGATACTCTTGCTTCTCAGCCCTTTTGATTTCTAAGAACAAGAATTGTGAGAAAGGTAATTAGTAATGGAAAATGCTATAGGATTATTAGTTTTGCAAACTTCAAACTGTCACTCTTTGAAAGTGTATATTGTGTAAACTTTCAAGCTGATAAGACTATACTGTACAGCATACTTGATACAAGCTGGTTTACTATAAAGAATGCGAGACAAGTACATTAGTACAGAGTTTTTCTCTCATTAGGCATACTAGATTTCTATAAATGATAGGTAAATCACGGAAACATGTATTACTACTGAGATTCTTGTTTAGTTTTGTGGACCAAGATTTCTTTATATAGTGGTTTATTGACTTGTAGGTATGTTTTGATGATAATCTACCCATGTGTACATGTGAGAAAGTGTTATGTTATTCTTAAGACACGGTGTGTGTGTATGTGTATTAAAATCTTTTACACTGTGGTTGTGAGACAGGTAAATGTATCTTATTATTATGTCTCAAAGTTTCTGTCAAATCCTTACAAGTGTTGTCAGTAGTGAGATGGGTGTGTTAGGTGCGAAAGATCTTGTTTATGTGTGTGTGTATGTCAAGTTTATGCAGGCCAGGTGGTTAGGGAGCTTGACTCGCAATCCAAGGGTCGTGGGTTTGAATCCCTGTCCCACCAAACATGCTTGCCTTTTCAGCTGTGGAGGCATTATATTGTGACAGTCAATCCCACAATTCATTGGTAAGAGTAGTCCAAGAGTTGGTGGTGGGTGGTGATGACTAGCTGCGTTCCCTCTAGACTCTCGCTGTAGCTTTGCAAGAAACTTAAACCAAACCAAAACAGAGGTTTAAGCAGATAGTAATTTTGCAGTTCATTTTGGTTTTAGGGAAATCAGAATTGGTTATGAAAAGAATCAAGTTGCTATTAAATTAGTCCATGCTGTCACTAGAACGTAATAGATATTTTAAGAACTTAAAGGATGATTGACTTTGACTTAATCTTAGTTAGTAACTGTATAGAAATAACAATTTAAAAAACTGATGGATAATTCTTTTATTCTAGATTTAACTATAATTTGTATGAAAACTTTTAAACCTGATATTATTTTATATAATGTTTTTCTGTCATGATTATCAAGTTATTAAGGATTTTACATTAAAATGTTGAAAAATTGTCAGTCAGTTCATTGAGATTTATTCAAAGACAATATCATTTTTGACTTAAACAAATAAAAGTACTTCTTGTATTAACTATATATGTATATAGTGTGGGTGCATGTGTGTCTTAAACAAATAAAAGTACTTCTTGTATTAACTCTATATGTATATAGTGTGGGTGCATGTGTGTCTTAAACAAATAAAAGTACTTCTTGTATTAACTATATATGTATATAGTGTGGGTGCATGTGTGTGTGTTCTAGCCTTGACCTATTTATCAATTACATGAAACTATTAATGAGTTACTAGACAGATACAAATGAGCAAGGAGCACATTTGAAGAGATCCATGTAAGCTTTCATCATATGATGTTTAGTACTTTTATAACATTTCAAATTGTAAAAGGATATGACTGTTAAAGATATGAAACTATTATCAATACACTCTTTAGGAGTTTAATGAATTGTCACATTAGAGAAACATGCATATGAAATAGTTTTAGCTCCATGTAGGTTAAAAGTATAAGATACTATAAATTACTTTGGATTTTGAAAAATATATACTTGTGTGAAAGTCTATTGAAAGTTCATGTAATAAATAAAAGTATTATGGATATGAAGAAAGTTTATAAATTAAATATTAGTAGTTTTAAAGCTAATTACTTATATGTGTATTTATAAATTCAAACTAAGATTGCCACTAGAAATAATTTCTTTCATCATAGGTGCTTGATTTGAAGAGTTTATGTTTTTAGAATAGAGTACATCAGTTTTGAATTGTTTGATTTATAGAGATACTGCTACAGTTTCGAATATTTGTGTATTATATCTAAAGTAAGTGTAGTACTAGTAAATACACACATTTTTGGTTGGTTTACCAACTTGATGCATCACATATGAACATGAAAAGTCCAGTGCATTTGGATTTTGATTGATTTTCATAAGTGATTAATACAAGGATGGTAAAGTATATGTCAATAAATTAAATAAACTAAAAATGCTTTAAACAAGCTACAAACAATACAGTTAAAAATTGATCATTAGTTTATTAACAATGGCACCAGGCTCTTTGGATAATTCTACAAATTTAGGCAGTAATGCCACACTATCATCATGGGAGTTGTTCATTTTCTTTTTCTTACTATTCATGTATCTTTCCCAACTGTATTAATAAAATAAACTAAAAACACCAGGTTAGACAACTTTCCCAATGATAGTGGGGTAGTACCACCTAAACATGTAATTGCCCAGTGAACCTGGTGCCATTTTTAGTAAACTTTTGTGCACTTCTAACACTGGAGTTTTTAGTGTATTTGATCAGTACATTTGGAAAAGTGTACAAATGTAAAAAAACAAAAAAGAAAATGGAAAATGTTATTGGATTATTACTCTTTTGCAAACTTCAAACTGTCACTCTTTGAAAGAGTATATTGTGGAAACTTTCAAGCTGTTAAGACTATACTGTGCAGCATACTTGCTACAACAGGCTTGATTGTCTGATTTCATAAACTTTTTCACATTTTTCAGTTATCACTGAGGTTTATCCGATACATTATGCAGTTGTTTCTCAAGTTAACTCTATGCATAAGCATTTATATATACATATTGTCATAATATCAAAAAAAAGAAGGAAAAAATTTTCTGATGTTAATGGAATGGTTTTAATGCGTTCCACCACATCATATCAAATTTT
The DNA here is from genome assembly GCF_000517525.1 of Limulus polyphemus. NCBI lineage: Eukaryota > Metazoa > Arthropoda > Merostomata > Xiphosura > Limulidae > Limulus > Limulus polyphemus. The sequence continues at coordinate 309,525 of NW_013666885.1, read as the reverse complement.
ACTTTGTACTGGGATAGTATTTACATCTGTATATGTATTTTAATTACTTGGATTTATATAGTTTAAAGAGATATCCGGTTCTACCAAATACACTGTTTCTTAGAGCCTTTTGAAGTATTGTTTAATGTTCTTGCTTTTTTTAAATAGGTTCCATATGTGAGAATGGGAATCAGTATTGGTAAGGCCATTCTTGGTTTGCTGTTAGTCTGGCTTGTTATCATTATTGTCATTAGTGGACCTCTGTTTTACAACACAGAACCTGATGAACAAGTTTTTACACGTCTCACTCGTGCTGTAGAGGAACTGGATGTTTTAAAACAACAAAACATTGAACTACGCAATCTGTTAAACTCTCTAAAGTTAGTACTGTGTTTTTAATGCCTTTTTTTTGTCTCTTCATATGTGTTCAAATGTAGATGTATTAATGTTCTAATAGAATCTTCAGCAAGGAAATAATTTTCTGCACTATATGTGTGTGTGTGTGTCAGATACTTTTAATGCATACACGGTACATGAAGCATTAGTCTTTCCTCTGGTTTTAATTAAACACTAATAAATAACAGCGTGTTTCTGAAATATAGGTTTCTGAAATACTATTGGTTCAAATTACCAAGCTTTTTTTATTTAACGCAACATGAAAAATATTCCACCATCCTCTTAAAAGAAAAAAAAGCTCTAGATGAGTAAAGCCAAAAGTAATAGAAATTGAATAACAAGGAGTGAATTAGCCTTTCATTAGGCCATACTTCCAATTGTAAATGTAAACTGTTGTTACCACAATAAAGTTAATTTTACCTGATTAGACTCTGGGTTTTCTTAGTACTTATTTCTGATCAGGTTTCAAACTTTTTAAGCATTAATAATAAAACTTTTATATCACAGAATATATTAACATTATTTTAACTTTGACTTATTTAGGTTACTGTAGGACTATACGGTCAACATTGATTAGTCCAAAATACTATATTATATTGGAAGTTTCTATTCTTTCATGTGAAAAATACTAAACATTTGGTTACTATGTTATACAGATAACTTTAATGAAATTTAATGTTATCTTACCATCGTGTTTAAAATAAAACATTACAGTGGCTAACATGTAGAAATTAGTGTTGTTAACACAGTAGTACTATATTATCTGGATAGACTTTCTAGTTTTCTTCTTATTTATTCTGTAATGGTTTTCAAACTTTAAGGTAAGTAATAATTATCAGAAGTTTTATTTTACAAAATAAATTGATGTTATTCTAATTTGTATGTTGTTTGACTTTAATTTTAGGCTACTCGAAGAAAATATAAAATACTAGGTTTTTACTTTGGCTACGTATGTTTGCTTAATAAGTAAAGTGTGTATTGATTGTTTTTTTTTTTTGGTTATTTACAGAGCATTTGAGTAACTGCGTAGTTATAGATATGATACTTAAGGCTTCAACATTGTTATAAACACTTATGAATATATAAAACAATTAATTGTCTAGAATAAAACATCTGGAAAAGTGTCTACAGTGTTGTTGCAACAGGTGATTGATAAGCGAATAAATATTTTGTTGTTTTTAAAGTTCAACAACTCAAGTTTAGTGTATAGCTTTAGAGAAATCTGATATCCCGTACATCATTGTGCAGGTGCATGGTGTTTAGATGTTAGGCATTAGGCCCTGTAGATGATGCATAATTGTTTGCATATTAAGTTAGTTAATCATAAGGTTGCATTGGAAATTAACTATTTTGATACAGAATGTTAAAAAAATAGGTTTTATGGCTGAAAACACAGTTTTAGAAAGCACATGTTTAAAAAACAAATTTTTAAAGGCTTGCACAACCCCTATGCTAAGAACCAAACATCCCGGTGGCTATGCCAGCCTGTTGGTCTTGCTTTCTCTTCTAGATATGGGCCTGGGATGATTCATTCCTGCACCTGCCTATTCTGGTAAGTATTTCTCACACACTGTATGGCTTGATGTATTGCCAATTCTTTGATATATAGAGGCCAGTTGATCAGTCTTTACATTCTGCCCACCTTTGCAACACTTTAGGGCACCACAGGAGATTCCTTTAACAGTGCCATTTGCTCTAACACCTGTCTTGGATGAAGAGTATTTCCTGAATGAGACAGATACAGTCTGCCACTGTGTGATGCACCATTAGCCCCCCCACTCAACTTCCAGTGGGTGGCACACTCTGAGTTTTACCTTTTTTTTTACATTAAATTCTCAAAAAGGAGCTTATCTTTTTAATTTCCTTTACTTACAATTTTCCCTCCATCATCTTATCAATGTGTGATGCTAGCTTTTGCTTCTGTGGAGAGGTGAGTAGCATTTCTAAAGATAACATTTTCCTTACCTAAAAATTTATTTCAAATGGATACTCACTTACTCACAGAACCATCCCCCATTCCTCCCCATTTCCACTGTGTCTCTTTTGCCTTGTCAAGAATGAATCTTTGATATACACAGTGTGCTTAAGGGGAGTATTTTGCATGGAATATATGTTGCCCCCCTGTTGTTGGACTATAGTCTAATGTTGATTGCATCATAGACTGGTGCAGTAAACAATATGTGTAGGGGTAGGAGCTTTGTTCAAGGTGTGGTGCATGTTCAAAAATATTTTTGGCAATGGTATGAGGTAATAGCTATCAGTTCTGTGTAGAGGTGAGTATATATCTGAAATACATTTTTGTAAGGAAAATGTTAACTTTATCTGCAATGTGTATACTGTTATCACTTATAAACCACAGGATTGTCCAAAAGTAATAGTACTCTAAAATATATATATATATATATATATATAAATGTCCTGACAGCAGTTTATCTCTAGATAACATAGGGATAAATATACAATGTACAATAGAAAATAGAATATAGTTAATTTACAAAATGTATTTTTTTTTCATA
>NW_013666885.1:297727-305634 GCF_000517525.1 Limulus polyphemus | reverse complement strand
GTTTATCTCTAGATAACATGGGATAAATATCAATGTCAATGAAAATAGAATATGTAATTTCAAAATGATTTTTTTTCATCTAAAGAATTGCTGCTGTCACAGTTCTAGTGTGATTGATGGTATCACATTACATGTATGACGCACCAGAATCATATTGCATTTGGGCTGTCTTGTATATATCACTTACAATTCTTAGGTAAATGCAGGTTGTTGGTTTTATTTATAATTTTAACTTCTTATAAACAATTATATATTTACACTTGTAGAATTCCTGCTTTAGCAAAAATCAAGCCCTCAGAAGAACAATATAAAGAATTACAAGACAAGTTAGCAAAGGCCAATGAGCTTTTGAAACGGAGACCAGCAGATATCCAAGGTGTGACATTCCAAAAAAGTAGGACATCATGATTTTAAAAAGTCTGATGTATTCAGTAGACTTGTTAATAACCTCTGAGCATAGGTCAGAACTAAAAATTAACACATAGCTAATTTTATATACCAGTCTAACTCGGACTATGCAGTTTCAAAAACTTGTAACAGTTAGAATGTATTTATTCATAAGTTATAGTAAGTAACATCACTGTTATCAGTATCTTTGTTATAACATTTATGTAAAATTAAACTTACTTCAACAGAGGGTATTTGAAAAGGCTTCTCTCTGTTAGATCAAGGAGAACCAAGTAAAGAATATGAGCTGACAAGAAGAAAAGTGGAAGATGGTACTATTGAAATGTGGTACTTTATTCGCTCCAGACTGAAAAAACTGAACAAGACATTGAGCTCAAACAAGGAAATGATCAAAACACTAACTAATTTATTGGATGATATTGCAGATCATAAAAGGTAAAATATGTAAGATTTATATCAGCTAAGTCTGGACAATGGAACTTGCAAACTCTTAAGTTTTTTGTCTATATTGGTTTTGTATTTTTATTGTAGTAATTTAAACATTTTGAAGTGATAGCCTAAAAATACCTTCAAGCTAAAATAAAAGTAGATACATCATCTCTCTTTGATTCCAAAGCATTTTATTCAACTGGGTTTGGAATGAAACAGTGATCTGAGCTAAAGTAAATATAAAGTATAACAATAATTTACATCCCATTTTCATTGTCTTGAACTGCAAGCATTTTGTGCATCTTCTTTTTTCACTTGTGGGCTCCATGATAATGGAGATAGAGCAATGAAGGTTAGATAATACTCTTCCCAGAATGACTTGTTGAAAGATTATTTTTCACACGTTACTTTCATATTGACATTTTGTGCATGAATAATTATATACAATTGCATAAGATTTTAAATAACTTTTAAAACTCTTATTTTTAAATTGTGTGTATTGTACTTTCCTATTTCATTCCATTTTCTTTTTAGTATCAAACATTATACAAGCAATAAAAAATTTTTCTGCAATCCTTGCTGATTTAGGAATTCCATGAATAGTCATACAACCTTGACATCACCAAACAATTTATATTTAGTTCAGTGTATTTATTCAAGGCAAAGAATTTCATGTAAATTATGATACAAGAGTAGCTGAGTCCAAAACTGTTTTAATTGAAGCAGGAGGTAAGTGGAGTAGTAAATGAATTGAAATTCTGCTTCCGTTGAAGCAGGAGATAAGTGTTTCACATAAGCTATAGTAGTAGCTCAGTTGAATCTATTTTAAATGAAGCACAAGATTAGAAAACTGGCAACTGTGTCAAACAAACAAAAAATTAGCAATTTTATCAAAATTCCACTTCTTTGTAAGCATGAGGCAACTAGATTTTCAGTATATTTGTACTTGACTATTATTATCAAAGGCAGCAAAGTTATTCACATTTGAATGCCACCAAACTATAGTAAGATCATAAGTGTGTTCTTGCTTTCAGTGCTTACTTTTACTGATCTTATTCTAAAAATTTAATTGGATCAAATAAATCCTCATCACTTGTAACTGTACTCTCTTTATGATTAACTGGATAAATTACTCCACTTAATATAAACAAAATCAGTGTACTAACTTCATTTTTCACTGTATAATCAGATGAGATGATCCAAGTTACATCTTATGGGTAGGATATAATAATTTGAGTAAACTAGCATAATGTAATGACGAAATTAACAAAAGTTACTTAACATAAAGAATCTAGTCAATTGAGTTAATTATTTAATTAATTATTTTAATTTAAAATACAAAATAATCTGAATGGTCAGCTTACATTATCAGTAATCTTTATATTACTAAGATTAAAAATTAGGATGTTCCATTTGTCATTTATGTTTTACTAGATCCATTATGGTAGACCTAGAAAAACTTAAAGAGCTAGATGGCATGGCAGTCTGGAGACAAGAAGAATCTAAAAAACTGAGTGATTTAGTACAGCAAAGGCTTAAATACTTGCAGGTGTGTTTAATTGCAAGATGTTAAGATTTATTGTATACTTTAGGAACTTAAGCAGTGATGAGTGTTTTTCTAAAGCTTAAAGAACTCTCACTCTAAAAGTAAATATGAAGTCCAATCTACCATTTGATTCACCACTTGTCACTGAGTTATATCTTTGCCAGAAACACTGGACAATGGCAAATCAAAAGAACAAGACCAGACAAGTGTATATTATATATGTGATGTTTTGAATAAAAGAAAATCCAAAACACATAACTTGTACTCTGTTTCAGTAAAAAGTTTCAAATATTTTTATTAATTTTTCAATATAAGGAATTCCTCCTCTAAAGGCATGCATGTACAATTATCAGGTGATTAGCAAATAAAATATTAAAACCTTACTCATTAGTGAAATTGTAAACTTGATAGTGGTGTGCTCCTTGTCAGCAAACAAAATAATTTAAAATCCCACTCATTATTGAAAGGATAAATTTGGTTTTAATATGTTTTTTGTGAACACATGAATCCTTCTGGTGATTAAGAAATGAAACTCATCAAAGGTACTTTTGGTATTGAAATAAAATTGATTTTAGTGCAAAACCTCCATCCCACTATAATGGGTTTCAGAAACATTACGTTACACAACTGTGTATGGATTATTTAACAAAAGCTTGTAATGAATGTGAGAGAAGACTCATTTCATTGGTTTTAATTCATCAAGATAATTTTTTGGGAAATAAAAGGTTGTATATACATGTAGTGTGGACTGCTGTAGATTGTACATAACTTCTCTACCAAACTGTTTGTATCTTTGATATCTAGCTATTGTACATGTTTAATTTTTTCGTGAAGAATTAAAAAATTAATTTGTATAAACAGTTCATTTTAAATTACTAGTTAATTAATTTTAGTTAATTTATAAAATCTTGTTCACTTCATCATATTGATAAGGAACAAGGAAATATTTGTATATCACACCTATTCTGGTTACTAAATGTTTTGTTAGATCTTGTGCAAAACTATTTACATCGCTCAGTAATACTTTCTCGCAAGATAAGCATAAATGTGAGTATCCTCGAACGTCCCTTGAGACTAGCTAACAGTATTTTAAAAGGTCATGTAGTTTGTTCATTTTTAGGTAACATTATTAGTAAACTTTGCTTAGTTCGATCCACTAAACTATTATGGGAGAAAATGTAAAATTTTAATGGTAGAAAGTAAAAGTAATTTCATATAAAGTAACAAGAAACCTTTTACTGTTAATATGCTTGTGTATGAACCAAACCTTATTATCAGTTGTCAAAAGAGTTTTAGATAGTTTGTATAAGTTTATATTAATTTTGTTGTTACAGGACTCCCACTAAATCAATAAAATCATATAAAGCCCATTAAAGTATATATTTTGAAAGTATTCCTTTTTTGTATGTGTGAAATTGACCTATAAAAACCTTTATTTGTTCAACCAACATGAGGCAGGTGTGCATATATTTTCATGTATATATATATGTTAAAACAGGATTTGGTAAAAAGAGTGACTTCTTCACTGTAAATAAAACCTTTAATAAAAAAAGATAAATTGGCAAGTATTTTTCAGAATAAACTAAGAAATCTATTGTGATCTCCACAATATTATTTCATTAAAGGTTCAGAATGGACAATTAGTTGTTTGCCAAGAAAGTTAGCAGGAAACCTATTAAAACCTATACTTTCATGTTACAGTATATTTGTTTCATAAAAATGGACTTGGAGTCCTGACTAAGGCAATAAATTTGTAATTTTGTTATTATTTAGAATTATGGATTTGTGTTTTTGAGATTTTTTTCTCTCTCCCAATTTTTATAGAATCCAAAAGATTGCAGCAAAGCAAGGAAACTAATTTGTAGCTTGAATAAAGGCTGTGGTTATGGTTGTCAAATTCATCACGTAGTATATTGTTTCATTGTGGCCTATGGAACCCAGAGAACACTAATTCTCCACTCAAAGAACTGGAGGTATTCAAGTCAAGGCTGGGAAACAGTATACCAGCCAGTTAGTGATACTTGCACTGATGATTCAGGGATAACTCGCAGTAGTTGGTCAGGTAAAGTTGTTCTTATACAAGATGAACAAGTTTTATACCATGCAAAAATCAGAATTTATTTCCTCTGTGTATATATATATACAAACACACACACACACACACATATATATATAGTAGTGCATATAATGATAGAAAAGATTGCTGAAAGACTTAAGATAAAACATTAGAAATCAAATATTTTGGTATATTTATTTAATTATGTGTATCCTAACAGGAGATCTACAGTACAGTAAAAATATCTGATGATAATAAAGTTAGATTTACTAAAGATTCCAGTAGTGGAAGGGTTTGTTTTGTATTACTTTCTTTGAGTAAAATATCTCTTTACTGGGAGCTACATTATGTAACAAAAATTAAAATTTTCTGGTTGATGGTTTCATGGTAAAAAAGGTCAACCTAAAAATAGAAAAATTAAATTTCATGTACTATTTCCCTCAAGTGTAAGGCACAAATCATTCAAATATGTAAAATATTTTTATCAAATTGCTCCATATGAGTAATTGTGTATTTCTAAGCTAGTGCTATAGTTAGTATGACTCCTGTGATATAGGATAATTGCTTTAATAATGTTTTATGTAGATAAAATGTTTTGTTCTGTGCAGTTAAATCTGTACATTGTGTGAGGTTATCTTGTGGATGTTTCTCTCAGGCTCAGATGATGCTCAAGTGATCGACCTCCCAATTGTTGATAGTGTTCGTCCACGTCCTCCTTATCTGCCTTTGAACATTCCTAAAGACCTGTCTGAAAGATTGATTCGTATCCATGGAAACCCTGTTGTATGGTGGATTGGCCAATTTTTAAAGTACCTTCTGCGTCCACAAGAAAGCCTAGCAAAGTTTCTCAAGCATGCAGAGGAGAAAGTGGACTTGAAACATCCACTAGTAGGGTAAGCTTGTGGGTATTTTTGGAATAATAATTGATAATCTTTATTAAAGTTTTAGGTTGAATAAGAAGATATACTTTACATCATAAGTTGCTTAAATACAATGAAATACAGCTTTATTGGTATAGCTTAGAGCTTTTTAATAAATAATATCACTAGACGCTAATGTTGTTTACTGAATATTAGAGATTTTTATGGTGTGGTATATATGTATAAGAAACATTCAGTAGTAATTTATAATGAGGGAGTAAATGGTGAATGTCAGTTAGAAATGAAGCTATTTAAGAAATTTCGTAGTGGGCAGTTAATAAGTAAGAGTAATTTAATTAACTGCAGAAAGATATTTTGTTGATGTTTCTGGCCTAAACAAATCATTATATAGTGTTTTAAAAGGATTAATAAAAATAACCATAATTTAAAAAATTCAGCAGGCAACAGTGCTACTTAAGTACAGCATAAATTGAAATGTGAACATTGTTTATAATGTTACCTAACAAATTGATGTAGAGTAATAGAGTAAGATTAAGTTCGGAGTAGAATAAATAAATCACATACAAAGTTGAATATTAAAACAATAATAACCATCAGAAAAGAAACCTAATAACACAAGAGTTTGGAAAGTGTACTTTCCAGGAAGCACTTAGGTTATTGGGATTCTTTTCTGATGTTATTTTTTTTCCTGCCATTCCTGTGTGCTTTGGAATATCATGAGTGAAAACAGTAATGATTTCACACATGAATTGGGAAATGAAAATTTAAAATGAATTTTAAAAGGTAAATACTTGTAAAGGTCAACTAAAATAACCAAAGTGAAGACATTACATTTATTACTCATTTAAACATCTTTTATTGCTTTATTCAAGCAAGCATTTTGAAAATTTTTCATTTTCACTGGACTTACTATATGCTATACATAAATTGATCTAATATATTGTCCTTTTGAAGTGATATTGTAATTGTAGTTTTTTATTCACACATTTAGGCAGTACTTGATGAAGATCTTAGGCTTGTAATGTCAGTAAAGTAATTTTGTCATGAGCTCTACACACTTGATTTCTTCCTGTAACACTAAAAAATATTTTTTGAAGTCATTAAAAAGATTGTGCAAAACAGCTGAGATGTGTTTTCAAAAAGCTACAATAGTTGTACACTATAACACTACAATTACTTGAATGTGTGGTTTGATTTTAACAAATTTGCAATATTCTAAATTGTTTGTGTGTGTGTTTATATATATATATAATTGTAATCTTTTTTTTTTAATTAAATATTATATGGAAGAATAGCAGGAATTTAACACAGCATATCCACACCTTAGATGAAAAATAATTAATTGTAATATTACATAAAAAATGTAAGCAAATAAGAAAATAGTAACAATGCAGCTACAAAACAAAGCAAAATGACATGGGTATGTGTGTAAATTAGTACAGCAACACACAGCATTCATTAACAATAATTATATAATTTTTATGGACACTATCATCATGTGTCGACTATATTCAGCATATCTAACTGTATATTAGTTTATTTTTATGGCTACAAACATTATAAAATGTGATAGCAAGTGATGCCTTATATGCCTTTCTCTTAGTTCTTTTCATCCTATTAGTTACAATTATTCCTTTTGTAAAATCAAAAACATAATTTATTTATTAACATGTGATATGTGTAATATGCAGTACATGGGATAAACATCTAATTCTCTACATAATGTAGGTGAATTCAGTTGAATTAGAACATTTTAGAATTCACCCCTTTGCTTCAATAGTGATTATAATTTCAGAAATTGTGAATATAGAAACAGATAGATTACAAAAGGAAAACTTTTATATTCTTAAGTATAAAACTTTATATCCTTATAGTAAAAATCAATATTATAACATCACCACAGCTATAAATTTAAGTAATAACAATTGTATTGGTAATTTCTTCAGATAGTATCAATAAAAAAGGTACAAAAAGAAAAACTAGAGGAAAAGGCAAAAATAGATTAAAATAGGTTTGACTTTATTCAGTTTTGTACATATTTAGATAGTAAGATAGTCGTAGTTATTTCTACAAATATACACTGAGTGGTCACAAGTAAATAGACACCTAATTTTTCGTCATTTAACTGATTTATGCTAACTAATTTGTGTTCACAGAGCACTATATAAATGAAAATGGTCTGCACACTAATTATCTTGTGCTACAACATGCCTAAAGCTCAAGGTTCTTTCGAATTGTCAGATTTTGTTAGAGGAAGAATAGTTGGTCAAGCAGATGGTGGAATAAGTCAGCGGCAAATTTCGCAGAATTTGGGAATCCTGATTTCGACAGTCAACAAAATCATCGAGCAGTTCAGGAAACATGGCAAGGAAACAACTGTGCAGCGTCCAGGTCATCCTGGTCCATCAGAGAGGACAAAAATGGCTGTCAAGAGGAACATCAAAATGGATCCCAGATTAACAACTGCAGAAGTGGCCAGAGTTGGTGGGATGAGTCCGAAATCTGCTCAACGGATTCTCCACAGATTGGCTTATCTTTGCAGAGCAGCTAGACAGAAGCCCTATTAAGACTTGCAAACATAGTCAGA
>NW_013666885.1:292257-296727 GCF_000517525.1 Limulus polyphemus | reverse complement strand
GTGTCTATTTACTTGTGACCATGCCATATATATAAACTAAATATTGCAAAGTTAAAGTTATTAGCAAAAATTGTAATCATGTTTCATTTTAAAAATAATCTCAGATATTATAAAATTTAGACTAAAATTGAATAGCTTAAATGTTATAATTAATGAAGTGCCAAAAAAATGTAATAATTAATTTTAAGCATAAGATTGTTAATGATTTACAATTTTTTTAAATTTTCCATGATTCTGTAACACAACATATTTTTTTTTAAATATCTAAAACCTGTTAGTAGTTTTAAATATGAAATTCCAATAGGACCTCTTGTATATAATTATAAAAAATTTTTTAACTTATTTAAATATAGATAATGTGAAGAAGTTACCATGTGACTGTTACTTAAATTCCTTGACAGACTCTTTTCATAAACATGTTATCATTGGTAACTTGGATATACTAAAAGATAACTCATTACGAAAAATCTTGGAAAAAGGTGGAAAATATAGTTACAAAATGTAGAAAAATAGTTATATTGATTTACATAAAGAAAAACATAGAAGATTATGTTCTCAAACTTAATTATTCTACACATTATCCTCCAAATTGGGTTTTAGAATGGAGATAAATTAGCTTTTATTGATTTGAAAAAAATATCTAATAGACATAACATTTTTCATTTTAAAACTAATGTTTATGCAAAACACTTGCATAAACTTCTTTGATATTCTTTGTGGCTACAGAGGCATTGTTTCTTTTCTTGTGTTCAAACAGGATTACATGCTGATTGTGTGTGTTGTCGTGTGCCATCAATTTAAGGGATTAGAGTATACTAAAGTTTACACATTACACTGGCTACACTATCGTGACATTTAGGCAGTTTGTTTAACTATTATACGTGATGTACATTTTTTTTGGGGGTGGTTAATGAAAGTGTTCCAAAACGCGACATTAATTTCTTGATGACCTAATACATTCACAGCTACTCAGGTATTGTAGAATTTATAACAATGAACAGTTCCTAATTTCCAACATTACTATATCAGTGAATAAATTGATTTGTAATGGATTTAATAAGGTAACTCTAATTAAATATTTTAAATTATTCTGTAATAAGTATACAAAATATGTATGTAAATTTAAAATATTAGTATAAACGAAATCATAATCAACACAATAAGTAATAATTTCTAATTTTGTAAGGGAAATTATTGGAATTACATATTTTGACTGTATCTTGTATAGATGTATTAGTATAGATGTATCACTTTCCCTACATAAGACCTGCTACTATGTAATACTTTGAAGACCTTAACAGTAGCATGGATGGGAGCTATACTAACAATTTAGGTTGGGCTTGTATAGTAATACCTTAACATCGTGGTATTTATGTCAAACATTATTATGGGGGTTGAATGCCAACTTCAAGGACACTTTTACTTTCTCTCCCATTGATGTATGTATTCCAGTTATTTCTTTCTTCTTTTAGCTTCTACTTTCCCACATCTGGCTGCAGACAGCGAAAGTTTGTAAAGATGTGGGATGTTGTGGGCTAGCACACCCACATCTGCTCTTTTTTTATTTTTAATATTTTTTCTTTCTTTCTTTATTATTATTATTAAGAATGTGAGGCCTGTGAAACTGAGGTTAAACTGGATAGACGGTGTACCCCCAACTCAATTTGGGTCTTACTTCCACCAGTACCTCAAGCACCAGGTCACATTGGATAACCACCTACCTTATTATGGTGTGTGCCCAGATGATACATGTCTGTTTGTAGCTGCATTGTTTCCATTTTCTTTTTTGCTTTCATTCCAATTATATATATATAATTCATTGATGAAAACAGATGGTTCAAATGAGTTATCATATCGTGTGATATGCGAACTCCGCCCATTTTTCCATTTCCACCAATTAACAACAGAAATTGAACAAATGTATGCTAGGTTAGTTAGTTGTGTTTGTTTTTCAGTAGTAGTTTGTATCAATTGCTGGATATGCATAAGTGTGCTTCTGATATCTTCAGTGTTATATTATATTGTGTAATCTATATCTAGTTTTGATCAGTTGATTAATATCATCGACATCTATTTTAGTATTGCAATGCCAAAAACTAGACAGTGTTGTTTGGATAACCTAGTGAATTAAAGCTAAATGTCTTGCCAAACTATGAATCCGTTATGAAACTGTTTATTGAATCATCGTGAATCATTGCCTTCGATAAACTTTGTTTCATTTAAAATTACAGAGCCATTACCGAGAATTGACCATCCTGAGGATCCTAGTACAGATCAAAAACATTGTACATGTCATACAAATACCTGACACTACCACATTGTACATGTCATACAAATAACATTGTACATGTCATACAAATACCTGACACTACCGGTAGTGTCAGGTATTTGTATGACATGTACAATGGGGTAGTGTTAGGTATTTGTATGACATGTACAATGGGGTAATGTCAGGTATTTGTATGGCATGTACAATGCGGTAATGTCAGGTTATGGTTCAAGAGAACTTGCTTTACATGATCCTGGTAGAATGAACCATTCTCACTGGTTAACAACAGCAAACAGGATTTTACGTCTCTATGTCACAACTTCTAACCCATCCAAGAAGCTCAGTTTGTTAGTGAGATATGTAATTGAAGTGTATGCAACAGTTTGGTTTAATATCAAGACAAATCCCTCATGCAGCCATGGCTCACTGTACCTTTTTCTACTTGTAAGAAAATCACGTTTTCTTCCTGAATCAGAGAAATATGTGGTAGATAGAGTAATCCGGAGAAATGGATATCTTGCCTACCTGGAAAATTTGCTGCTTGCAATGCTTTGAGATTATTCTAAGGCTATCAGACAACTTGCTATTCATAGAATATTAGGCGCTTGATCTACTTCAAATTCTATCACAATGAGACAGTATGTGGTTCTGAATATTAATATGGAAGCTCAACATATAAGACTCCTAAATTAGCTAAACATTGCATATCCAAAGTTATGGTACTTTGATTTCTCATATACTTTGATTATGGATATTTTAAGGAAAATACCCCCCCTCACGGCAGTACAAGGTATAATTTTAGAAGCCTGAAATATACCCACATAATTACTACTATTAAATGTTATGGAATATGTTTTCTTTTCACTTTTCCTTAGAACATTTTATATCATTTATGTTTAGAATTATTGTTCAAAATTAAAAGTATTTACGTGAGGTACAGATTTTTATAATAAAGCTGCAATGTAAAAAAATGTTAAACTCAGAATTAAGTTTATAAAATACACTTTTATTTATGTGTATTTAAAGTTGAATGAAAAATGGTGAAGAATTTCAGTACAACAAACTGACCAAGAAATATGAGATTCCTTCTTGGCTTAATGCTAAAGACTTGCACTTTAGGTTTGAAAGTTCATAATTTTAGATGATTACAAAACTATATATACATGTATATATAACTTGTTTTCCAGCATAAGGCTGTTGTTTTAATGATATCTTAGTATGCAAAAGTTATCCCTTTAAGAGCAATTATGCTTATTTGAGATAGACAAAATTAATTTTTTATTATTATTACTTTGACTAATCTGCTTGTGTAGCATTTTTCAGTTATCAGTTTCTGCTCTGACATAGAAGTAAACTGGTTTCTTGTGATGAATTAAGTATTTTTGGTCTCAGAAAATGTGTTAAATGAATGAATATTACCTTTATGTATGACATTTTATTAAGAGATTTGTTTGTTTGTAGAGTACATGTGCGACGTACAGACAAAGTAGGAACTGAAGCAGCTTTCCATGAAATAGAAGAATACATGGAATTTGTAGAAGAATACTACAAGCAGCTAGAATTAATACAACCAGTCTATGAAAAACGAGTGTACCTTGCTACGGATGATCCTAAATTATTGGCAGAGAGTCATCAAAAGTATGCCAGTAATATAGATATACTGAACAATTTATTTATTTGTGGTTTTATTGAGACTGTTAAACAATATCTTCACAAAAATAATCTGATTATGTTTTTTATGAAGGTCTAACCAGCTTGATGTTTATCATAAGTTAGATATAATAACCTAAAAAAATTAGATGTGTTGTTTTTTCATCATTCTAAGTCTAAATGATTTATGTTGACTTGCATAAAATGTAAAATATGAAATACACTATCTGTTATCAGTATCTGTTGAGATATTTCAGCTATATAGGTCTTGTTTCTCCTAAATTGTTAACTTTATACATTTTCTATTTGAAATTAACTTGATTGTCTTATCAGAGTTCATTTATACCACTATAAATTTTTTCTTTTGTATTTTAGGGTAAATTAAGTTCATGATAGTTTGGGTGCATCCTGTTGAAGCATTTTTTATGATTAGCCAAACAAACATCATTAGTTCGTAACATTCATTCCTCTCAAAATTATATTTAATAAATGTTTTATGAACATGTTTTCTAAAAATTAACTATAATCTAGTAACAATATATATATATGGA
>NW_013666885.1:284697-291261 GCF_000517525.1 Limulus polyphemus | reverse complement strand
AGATTGAAATATGCAAAAAAACTGATTCTCAAAGACATATTCCTATTTGGTCAACTGTATGGCCCTACAGATTATTAATTGTGATGGTAAAGGCAGCAAATTTTATTATGAATTTCAATATCTTCTCTTTGGACCATCTCCCTGTTTTTTGCTTTGTTAGCCTGCTGAGCTAAAGAAGCATGCTTTAATTTGGGCATTTTCATAATTGAAATGTGCTGTGGGTAAAACGTGCAGGTTATTATAGAGTTGTAGCCGAGGGATCCAATTGGACAAAATCTGGTGACGTTGCATCAGTGTATCCCCTTGACAACCAAGCAAACTTAATGGGGAATTTCAGCCAATAATTATTATTTTTGTGTGCCAGTAACACCAAGCATGGGACATTGTCCACTTATATATGTGGCTGGTAGAATTTTAAAAAGACAAACTTGCTTGTCGTGGCAGAAAGAGCCATCATTTTGTGCAAGTTGCCTATCGATCGGTACCACAACGGCTGGGATATCAGTGCGACAGACAAACAGATGGGCAGCTTTTCATCTTTATATGGTAGATATATGATAATTATCAGAGTTCCCTTATATCCTGATACAACTAAAAAGTTCAGTTTATCACTGTCAAGTTTTGTAAGTTTGGAAGTCATCTTTAATTTTTTTTCCAGCTGTAAGATATTAAATGATCATTATCGTTTATTTCAATGAATTCACCAATTTTTTCTTGAGAAGCTTGACAGGTCCTCTGGCTTCATATAACAAAAGTGTATGAAAGCTCATATGTAATTATTATTAGTTTGTAAGTTCTTGTTATTGTAAACGTTTTGTACAAGTATAGTTATCAAATTATATTTCTTTATATTTTAAGCTATAAAATGCATGGGTAGACTTGCATGAATTGGTTTAGTGGACAGTTAACTCAGATAGGATGAATAATATACATGCTTTTTTTCCTAAATAATACTCATTGTTAACTGAAATAATATATTCTTTTGTATGTTCATTTTGTGTGTTTTTTTTCTCAGATTTCCGAAATACATTTTTCTTGGTGATCCAGCTATATCTAAGAGTGCTGCCATTGGAACCCGTTATTCATCAGAAGCTTTGAAAGGCGTAATTATGGACATTCATATTTTATCCAAATGTGACTATTTAGTCTGCACCTTTTCTTCTCAGGTAAATATCTAGGTTTTGGTGAGTGAATATTTTATTTTGCCTTTTCTTTTTTTCTGACCTATTTGCCTAATATCTGATTAGTAAATACTTTCTGAACCTTTTTTTTTATTACATAAGCTGTCACTGAGGTATGATGAAGCACTATCTGCACCATTTCAGTTAAAGACCTGATGAATGAATATTTTCTACATTTTTTCTCCTTATCTAAGCTCTCTCATTTTCTCTAATTCTTAATGAATGAATATTTTTTGCACTAAGGCTTTAAAAATAAACAACTTTTAAAAAGATTAGGGTTAATAGAAAATGCTTTTTCACCATTCTAACAATATTACAACACTTATGAAATCATGTAGAATTGAAATTGCTCTGAATGGGCTTGTCACTATAATATACAGCAAAATGTAAGTTATCAGTTTTAAATAAATAAATAAAATATTCTAAAAATTATTACATTAAAGAAAAGCTACAGTTAACATAGGAAACAGTAAACTAAAAATAATGCTATTTAAAAACCTATTCAGTATTTTGTATCAAGATCAAACAGTCAAATACTAGAAATGATCCTTTACTATTTTAGGTAATGTTTAATTCAGTATCATGATATAACTTTTAAGAAGTATTTAACAAAAAGCCTATTCTGTTGTTTATTAGTTATTTTAATTATTTTATGTATGAGGTACCTCCCAAATGCCTCAGTAACTTTTCTCTCATTTTTTAAAATTTCTTAAAATGATTTCTTCTGTTACTTTTGTTTTTTAAGCTTTCTGATTAATTGATGTTAAGTACAATATACTTTCCAAATTTCACGCAATGGTTCTAGCATCTGTGCCAACCCAGTTATAAAAATACTCTTACGAAATTATCAGAATCAATCATAGTTAAGGATTATTTTTCTTATTTGATATTATGATACAATCCATTGAATTTTGAAGAATAACACCACTTAATTTACAGCTATTATGTAAACAAGAACAAAAACTTCAAAAATGAACAAAATAAAGAAATAATTGGTTGATAGTTACTTATATTTATGCTCTTTATTGCTTAAAAAAAATTAAATTATTTTTTCATTTTTCCCCCTTTTTTTGGCAACGTTTTAGTGTATAATTTAAGGTGACATCAATTTCAAGAAGTGGTAATCCAGTCCTTCCTTTGTTAATAATAGGTTCTTTAAACAGAATAATAAAATTGTTTCCAACTTTATTAGTTCTATAAGTGGACTTTCACATTTTTGACTAGATAATTTATTTTTTTAAATAAGTCACTCAATTTAAAATCCTCTTCCTGCTTAATTCTTCTTGGATATTGTTGTTCTTTGCCACTCTTTCACTGCATGCACGCTGTGGGGTCCTCCTGGGTGTCACTCTCCATCTAACTGGTTTAACTAGTTGTGTTATGCTGCAGTAAGCAGTGTAAATCTCATCCATTTCCTATTAGTTTCCTATTAGTTAAGTTCAGCCATTTCTTTAAACATACACTTATATTTGTATTGTTCCAGTCGGTCATAATACTGAGATACAAAGGTAGGGAATCCTAAGAAATAATCATTACCATGAGACTTTTTCAAGTACTGACAAGTTGCATAAAACCATAAGTTACTTTATTATTCTATTTGCCAATGTTCATACGTTGCCATTGTTTTTCATTCCTCTTCCATATCACCATGTTTAAATGAAAAACTTGCACTTTCTTAATTTCATTAAGTATTAAACTGTGATTAAAAGTGCTTCATGTGTGTTTTCTGTTCATGTAAGATTTTATAGGCATTAATTCCATAGCTGCAGTAGTTTTCAAGAAATTAAAAAATGCAGCACCAAAACAACCAATGAACTACATACCCTTAATGTTATTCAACCTAGCTTACATATGGGCAAGTTGATATACTGTTAAAGGTAAAGAGTAACTGGCTGTGGAAACTTACTTTTTGTTACTGTCTTGAAAAAAAAAAATTAACTTTTGTTTTGTGCTTTTATGGTATATGTTATGGACATATTTATTGTTGAATTTAATCTTGTATCTGTTTAGTTTTATAATGTTTTTATTTATCTACAAACAATTTAATCACTAAGTGTGCTCTATACTTGTAAAACCGTGTGTGAAACTGAGCAGCATAGTTCACACAGTTTTAAATAATCAATTTTGTAATCAAAACTTGTAGGCATGAAACTGGATAAAGGAAGTTTTTAAAAATTAATCCATACTTTAGAACTTTCTGAAATTTCATAAATTTTCTGTAAAAAACATAAACTACACGAATTCATTTGAGGTTTTGGTTTCCTATCTTTATATTGAGCATCTCATGTTAACTAAAGATAACTCTATTTAATTTGAGATGTTGTTATAAGTAACTTAAATTTTATATAATCAAGTGGTAAAGTGTTTTTAAGCAAACTATTAACACAGATATTGCTGTCAGAGAGCGTAGTTACAGTGATCAGATGAATAAAATAAATATAAGGAAAAAATGTCGTTAACCTAATATTATAAAAGTAATCATCTAAAAAAAACCAGAAGATAAACAAGTTATAGAAAACTTTAACACAAGCTGTGAACTTAAAAAAATATTTTCAAATGTCAGTGATTTAAGCAATCTTGATAGCTTGCACCTGTTATAACCTGATTATAACATTTTTTTTTGTCTAGAATCCATAAACATGTTTAACTGCTTAAATATATTTAACATATCTTCATGTGTTCTTTCTCAGGTGTGCCGCTTGGCTTATGAAATTATGCAAACTGAGCATCCTGATGCCTCGAGTAACTTCCACTCATTGGATGATATATTCTACTTCGGTGGACAAGGTGACCACAACCAAGTAGCAATTATTGATCACTATCCTCGGATTCCTACAGAGATTGAACTGAAGAAAGGAGATGTAGTAGGCATTGCAGGTAATCATTGGGATGGATACTCCAAAGGAATTAACCGACGGACCAAGAGGTCTGGACTTTACCCATCATATAAGACAGCAGAACAAGTCCAAGTTCATGAGTTTCCAACTTATGAAGAAGTTAGAAATATTCCTATCACATGATGCATATTTTGTATATAACGTAGCCCACTGAAGGTTTTAAAAGTATATAGTACCTGTATTAATATTGTATATTGATTTCATTTTTATGTATGATAAAGCTAAAAGAGCCTCTTAAAATTAGATGACTAACTATATCAGTATCATGATATTACATGTACATTTAGATTATAAAACATGTATAGAACATAATACTGTAATTTATTCTGTTAAAAATAATAGTCTATTTAACATCTGTAGTTTTATTCTGGGTTACATCCTTAGCAGTCAGTAATATATAAATTCTAATGATTTTCTTATTGCTATCAGTAATTAATTATGATCTTCCAAATAAATTGAAAAACCTGATTTTCATGAGAAACAAGGAATTATATTTGTTGTTGGCCTTCAACTTGCATTAAAATTCCATATTTTTCATTATTGTTCAATAGTTGATGTAGAAGGTACAGACACCAGTATTACAGAATTTGAAATAATGTTTGATTAGCTCTGAAATGCATTTAGCTGGAATTTACATTGGTTATTTATTTGTGTTTGTGCTCTTTTTATATTTAAAGATAGAGTAATAATATTTTATTGTGCTTTGTTGGACAATCATTTATAAATGAATTAATAAGATATCAAGAATTTTCTTAAAATTTAGCAAGAACGTGAAGTCTTAGGATATCCTAAACTTTGTACGTTATAAATAGTGACATTTTGATTATTGGCTACCATAATTACACGTGAAGGTTACCTTTGTTGATTAACTTGATGACTGATGATAGAACATATAGAACTGTTACACAGCAGTGCTAACTAGTGATTACACCTAGGAGCAGTTTGGGCTACCAGAACACCTGGAAAACTCGTGGCATGCCAGTAGTCCGTCTTTGAAAATTGTATTTTTTTTTATTTTTAAATCAGGCTCAATTGGGCTGCTAATTTCCTGTTAACTGTTTATCTTACAGAATAGATGTAGCATGGATGAGTGACAAATGGGTAACTTCATTACTCTTTTAAAAATGAATTTTATGTGAATTAGTTTCACTTCATGTAATTTTATGGTCATTAAGTCTGTACTAAAACGGGTAATAAATGTTGATTGTAAATGAACAATTTTGCACAGTGTATTTTTTTTTAATTTATGAACTGTATGAATAATACTAGTACATACTATATAGGCTATGCTACACTGCTTAAGTTTTTATCAGAATTCTCTCTCCCCTAATCTCATAGGTGGGCCGATGTAAAATTCATTTCTTGAACCATTTTTAGTCCCCAATTTGCCCCTGATTACGCCCAGCTGATGTTAATATGGCATGTGGATGCAAGAGGCAAGTTATTATTCAAATCTGTTATTTTATACAAAGAAAGATAGCAACTACTATTGGGATTATAGCCACACTTGCTTACCATTAGATAAGAGCTAAAACCATAGTTTTATGTAGGTTTTATTGTACAGCTTTAAATAACACTGCATATATTTACAAGAATTAAAAAAAATTACTGACACAACCTCTTCAGGTAGCTGGTTGAATGTTTAAAAAATAACATTAAGTGAGTTTTTATTGGTTTATTAATTTGTTTTTGCAGAATGATACTGTACAATTGATATTGGAAAAATTTCTTGTTCTGTCTTATAAAATTAGCTCTTATATGTGTAAGTAATGCTGTAAATTGATGTTGAAATGTTGTTTTATGGTTACATAGGCTGTTACTCGCTATGATCTATCAGACTTGTAACGTGTCATGTAACACTAGTGCATACGTTTCATTCATCTTTTCCTAATGTTGGGACGGAGTGAAAGTTGATACTCCTGCTGATTCTTTAATTACTCCTATATAATTGTAAGTTTTACTGTCAGTTATCTTTTTTTTCAATTAAGTGTTTCCAAAGTATTCAGATTCTGTACATAAATGTATATTTATATAGAAAGCCACTGAGCAAGTGTCCCATGTTTTTCAGTTATGTTTGTTTTAAATGAAACTTCTTAACAACAGAATATCTTTTAGCTTTCAATTTTACTTCCAGTTCAGTGTTGATGTATACATTACTTTAACGTACTTTGTGTGACTTTTGTAATATTGTGTTCCATATAAAATTGTGTGTATCTTTCATGGTAAATGAAAAGGAAGATACACAATGATCTACTTATCATTTGCTTAATTTTGTGTTCTGGTGAAATGTTGATTATTTCATGGTTTGTGACAAGATATGTAGGCTCCCTATCTGTTGATTTCACTTCAGATTCCTGACTTAAGAGTTATGTTTGGTGCCTGAAATATTGACTGTACTTTGCTAGTACTATGATACTTAGTTGAGTATCATATGACCAGTTCAATATGAATTTAATAAAAATTGATAGTCTGTGGTATTAATACCA
>NW_013666885.1:281256-284621 GCF_000517525.1 Limulus polyphemus | reverse complement strand
GTAAGTAGTACACGTGTATTACTACTTTTAAATTTAATGTAAAGTAAGTTTATATATATATATATATATATATATATATTTATTTATTTATTTATTTATTTATTTATCTATATAATTATTTTTGCTATTTGTTGTATACTTAATGAAGTTAATTCATAAATGAAAACTTTTTAGCTCAGAATTGTGAAACTGAGTAATGTTATAAGTACATTATGAATATAGTCAGTGGAAGCTGGATATGTAGGTATGCTTTACAAATAGAAACTCCAGTGTTAAGGAAATCAATTTCTGAACATTTCAGATGGAAGGATCTGTAGCTATGAAGACAAAATAGCTGCCACTGCTCTACCTTGGAGACAATACTTTGGTGTAATATCAGATTGTTAATATATGTTTCATTGTTGGAAATGTTAAAGAGTAAATGTTTTTTAAACAAAATAAAAAAATTTATAGGTAACTTCTTGGCAACAACTAGGTCCTGTTAAGTAATAACCAAGTTAAATAAAACCATTTAAACATATCTAAAGAATTTGTTTTCAAGTACTTGCCTGGCATTTCAGGAGTTTTTTTTTTTGCTGTCATAGTAAGCTACTTGTGACATGTTTGGAAAGGCATTTATTATTTTTGTAAAACAACTAAGAACTGTTACTAACTGTTGTATAGGTAGTACCACTTTTATATGATATTTTACATCTTTGTAGCCAATAACATCACAACTGGTGTCATTGATACAGTCTACATTATTATTAAGACAGTATACACTATTGAATCTATATCTGCTGAAATAGCACCATTCATGTTATGACTATTTAATTTTCCAAACAAATGCCAACCTAGCACTATTTTAAAGACAGTTTATAATTTTTATCACATCTACTCAACTATTAACATTTTTAAGACAGTCTACAACTTTTGTCAAAACTGCAGATCTAGTGCCCCCCAGTAGCACAGCAGTATGTCTGCGGACTTACAATGCTAGAAACAGAGTTTCGATACCTGTTGTGGGCAGAGCACAGATAGCCCATTATGTAGCTTTTTGCATAATTACAAACAAGCAGATCTAGTACCATTTTTATTAAAACACTACAATTCCTTTTGCAACCAATGAACTAGTTAAAATAAGTAAATAACACACGACATTAAAATAGATACATAATTAAAATTGTTTTTTAATTCAGGCCAATCTGTGACCTCTAAGATGTGGACTCTACATTTTTCAATGTTTACCATGTTATCATCAGAAGTGAAATTGTGAGACATAAGTGTCATATTTATTCCTTCTTAGCTGGATCATGTGACTTGTGTGAAAGTTTAAATTTCAGAAGTCCCACCACACACAGGTATTTGCTGGACCTTTGTCTGTTTAATAATTCATGATCTTTTTAAACTTTATTATATGAATACAAGTTTTGTCAGAACAGTTGACCTAGTACCATTTTTAAGAAAACCAATATGTTTTTACCACCACCACCAACTGCTGGATATTTAACAATCTCTTTAATATATTAACAGTGTTTTTCGTGTATAATTTCTGCAGGTAAGTGCACAGTTTTCATCAATATTTGCTGAGCTACTTCAGTTCATTTCAGATAGTTTAAAAATGTCTCACTAGTTACTATTGAACATGTTTACAATAGTATGTACAATTTCTGAGCTACTACCTTTCCTGTTAAGACAGTTTACAGCTTTATCATTAAAAACTGATGAGTTGGAAACAACTTTTTTTATTTAATACTAGTGCTACTATTTGGATTTGTCAAACTTAAGATTTGCTACAAAGCCGCTAATGGAGTAGTACCATGTTAAAAATGTTCATGAAATTCTGTGTTTAAATAGTCAAGATTATAAATGTTTCACAGTAGTAGAGTTATTTGTCATTCTTCTTTAATCATTAAGTTTAATTTTTTTTTACTAATAGTCAGTGACTATTTTCTATTACTTTGTGGATGAAATTATTGTAATATCCTTTTATATTTACAGGTTCACTGGTAATTTTTCCCCTATTTTATTAGAAAACAATTTTTATGCTTTTCTGTGTGTTACTCTTAGTTCTGATATTCTTTAAGATCAATTTTAGCCTATAAATCTGTTCTAAATCTTAGACTAAGTTGACCATTTTTCCAACAGATTTGTCAAATTTCCTTTATACTGTTCTAGGATATCAGATACTAAAGCTGTGTTAGGATCAATTATATAATTATTCAATTTAAAGATGTAACTGTGGCTCTTAGGGTTTATAACACTAAAAATTTGGTTTTGATATCAATGGTGGGCATAGCACAAATAATCCATTATGTACCTATGTGCTTACAATGTACAAAAAGCAAAATTATTGGACTTCTGTATTATTATGATACACTTATTGAATACATTGGAGTAGGAAGATAAATGTGTAAGTATATAGCTTGTAAATGATAACATGCAACTTCCAGTGGTAATCATTAACTCACTATGTGTAGGGTAATTTCCTTGGCTACCTAGTTGAATAATATTGTAGATGGTACAAATGCAAAACATTTTACTATTGTCCTAACTCAAACTGTAGCTCAGTTGTAATTTTGTTTGATAAGTGTATGTCGTGAAAATTCTTCATGTTTTTAGATAAGCATAAATGTAAATGGATTATATTATCATTCAAAGACAACCCATTCCAAAGGCCAACTACTCTGTTAGAAAAATGAAACTATCTTAGTTGAAGATGACTCCTACCTTGCCAAAATTTATATTTGTGTCCCCTAGTCCTACTATTCTCACTGTTAAGTATGAAAAAAGAACACCTCAATCAGATTCCCTCTAATTATTCTTTTTCAAGAGAAAACAATTTGAGAGATTTCAATCTCTCCTCGTATGACAAACCATCCATCTTGGGCATCATTCCAGTAACCCTTTTGAACAATTCAATGTCTTTCCTAAGGTAAGGAGCCCAAGACTGAATACAATACTCTAAATGTGGCCTAACTAGTGACCTGTACAATGAAATTATAACCTCTTTAGACTTGTATTCAATATTTCTATAGATACAACCTAAAATCCTATTTGCCCTATCACTAGCAACAGCACACTGCTTAGATGGCTTTACAGACTGACTATTACACCAAGATTCCTTTCCTTCATAACACTTAAGTTTATTCCCATCCAAATTAAACATATAATTCAAATTATGATAACCCACATGCATTATCTTGTATTTATTATAATTGAAACCCACCTGCCATTTATTTGCCCAACTCATTAAATGATCTAAATCCTATTGTAAATCAGCAGCATCCTCTTCACAGCTAGCAACATCCAAGACCTAAATATCAACAAATTTAAGTAATTTATTGACTATTCCTTCATCTATGTCATTGATGTAAATCAAAGAG
>NW_013666885.1:279683-280721 GCF_000517525.1 Limulus polyphemus | reverse complement strand
CTTAAATTTACTGTCTCTACAACATCTGAAAAGCAACCCATTCCAAAGGCCAACCACCCTGTTAGAAAAATTACTGTCTCAGCTGAAGATGACTCTTACTTTCCCAAAATACATATTTGTGGTCCCTAGTCACGGGTTTTGTGTTGTTTTTTTATCCACACGCCTCACCCTGCATTTATTCCAAACTTAGAAATGTTTAGTATGTTGATATTATGAATTAGGTACCTATTATATGCACGTAAACGTAGACTCGAGTTGTTTTACTGAGCTATTAGAAGCTATTGTTGCGTCAGCGAGGTCACGTGACTAGTGTCACGCCACGTTTCTAGAACTATCCTGTACCTTCGTGAATGCCCTAGCATTTACTAGATATATGTTAGTCTGGTATATATATATAAGACGCTCGCAACGTGAGAAGGACAATGTGTGTGTAGGTAATGAGTAATTGAACTGCAGTCAGAAAGTATTGTTGAAGTTAACGTCGTTATTATAGTTTGTTATAGCGCGACTGTTGAATCTGAGTGTATCGTAAAGTTGTATTCGGAAAGAATAAACCAGTTTTATTAAGAAAGGACTTGTGTCGCTAAAGTTTCGTGGGAACGAAGTTACGGAAAATCAACTAACGAACGGAGACGTAACAAATTGGTGTCAGAGAGTGGGACAAAAAAAATGGAAACGAGAAGAGGCAAATCAAACTACAGCATAGCAGACTTGATGGCAGCAATACAAGAACAGCAAAAGAAACAAGAAGAACGAGAAAAGAAACAAGAAGAGAGATTACAGCAGTGGCAACTGGAACAAGAAAGGAATCGGGAAGAAAGTCAGCAGCAACTACAGGAAAATCAACAACAATGGCAAGAGGTACAAATGGAAAACATTAGTAAATTTAAAACCGAATTAGATACGTTAAAGGACGATCTATTGTCTTTTACACAAGGAGGATACATTGACCATCGACTTAATCAGCCCAGACAATGGCAAGCCCCTTACAGAGCCCGCAGCTAAACCTTAATGCAGACATATTCAGTCCATTAGAAG
>NW_013666885.1:277722-278683 GCF_000517525.1 Limulus polyphemus | reverse complement strand
TAATGATATGTAAATTAAAAATTGTTATTTTACGGTGATAATCTTGTTTTCTTGTGCCCAATAATGCATAATTTCATTTGATAAACACGTTTAGATTGAATCACTTGAAAAAACACGGGGGTGCATAACTTTTTTCCAGGTGTATATATAAGACGCTCACAACATGAGAAGGACAATGTGTGTGTAGATAATGAGTAATTGAACTGCGGTCAGAAAGTATTGTTGAAGTTAACGTCGTTATTATAGTTTGTTATAGCGCGACTGTTGAAGTTGAGTGTATCGTATTTTTGTATTCGGAAAGAATAAACCAGTTTTATTAAAGAAAGGACTTGTGTCGCTAAAGTTTCGTGGGAACGAAGTTACGGAAAATCAACTAACGAACGGAGACGTAACACTATTTTATTTCAGTCTTGACCGATCATCCAAAAACAAGCATAGAAACCTCTGAAAGTTATGTTTGTTTAATGCACGTTCATCTTTACATCCGTGCAGATATGCTTTAAAGGTAAAATCCTCAAAACATGAAACCTGGAAATGTTACTAAAATTTAGGGAATAAAATTACTCTGTGAGTATTTTTATTGTTGCCCTATGTTCTTGATGCACCGTGATTATAAAGAATATTCCGTGTTGAGTATTTTTATTGCTGCCCTATGTTCTTGATGCACCGTGATTATAAAGAATATTCCATGTTATATTTTCAAAAATATTTATCCAAGAAGAACAAAATTTCACCAGACGTATGTCATATCTTTTATTTAGAAAATTTTGGTTATTACTAAGGGTTTTTCAAAAACTCTCAAACAAGGTGTTCAATATAATTTCCGCCATTCAGCATATTCCCAGTTGAAAGTTACTGCAAGCATAATCTATTGTGGATAGTGATCACTGAAATATTTGGCACATTAACTCATTTTATACAAATCATCATGCCCGGCATGGCCAGGTGGGTAGGACGCTCC